>NC_050072.1:94456484-94726484 GCF_009764565.3 Dermochelys coriacea
AAAAAGCGTGTTGTCAAGACCTATGGGATATGTTAGGGCAAAAGCTTGCAAAATAATGAGAATAGCAATTAAAGTGAAGTTTAAAAAGAAAGCCCTGTGTTAATGTCAGGAGGTTCATTGTAATGAAATCTACATCTTAAATTAAAGGCAAAACTTACCATGCCCTAAAAGCATAAGGAAGCTTAAAGATATCAGCAGCTCCATCAGATTCTTTTGATATCTGACAGATGAAACCATTTGACTTATTAATATATTATGCTTTACAAATTTTATGTTTGGCGGGGCAGTTGAAAATGATGTGTGAGCTCACATATCAAGAGCAGAGAAAAAATCTTCTGGTGGGAGGATTAACTGGGTATCATTAACTTACAAGTATACGCAGATGTGTGTGTGTGTGTGTGTGTGTAGTCTTTGTAGGCACAGAGAGAGAGTGAAGCATGCAGATTTGTGTGTTGAAAGAAAGGTGTCTAGTTATGGGAGCAGAGTGGTAGGAGTAGTTGGCTTTAGTCAGTGAACCATAGTTTGTCTATAAAATGGGTTTGTATATACATACACTTACTGCTACCTCTTATGCATCTCAATTCATGAATGTTCATATAGGACGTTGAATTATTCACTGAAAATAATTTATCTGGTGAATTGTCTTTTTAACGGATACATTTGTAAAAAATGTGATCTATTTGAAATTATTACTTTTTGAAACACATTTTAGGGTGTGAATGATTTACACAGCCTGTTTTGCTGTGGTTATTCAGTGGAATACTTGAAATTTAATATTCAGGATATGTGATTGGTCTCCTATGCTATATGGTATTGTTGCTGTTATCTGATTGGATGATCTAAGACTTATAAATAGCAGATATGGCTGAAGAAACTATTGGTATTTTGATTCTTTCAGGAAGAGGAAGGATTGGAAAGGACAGTGGTGAAAGAAAGATAAGTAGGCCTAGAGAATTCTAGTCCATTTAAATTGTTTTGGAGTCCTTGTTTGAAAAATTTGGCTAGATTTGCGATCCCAAAATTTAAAAATACCTGAGTTCTTTTCTGACTAAAGCAGATTTATTGGTTGTTTAGAGGACCTCACTTTCACCTGTCTCTTATCATATCCACACAAAGTAAATGTGTGTGCTATTTGCATACACTGAGATCTACTCTTGTCCATCTTGTTTGATTGCTTGACTGTCAGGGCTCCAGCAAGCGTGTTTGGAGAGCTGTATTCATCCATCCCATATAAATCACACTATGTTGTCTATTTGCTGAGAGGATGGATTGAGGCCACAGGTCTCTGTTTTATGTCACACTCTCACAATAGTTTATCACAGACAGTCACCACTCCACTGTTGATGTCTGCTGGTATGAATCCTCTATTAAACGGTCACTGGAGAGAACTGTGGCCAGCTCCGCAGTAAAATAGCAAACATGTTCGCCTCAAGCATTCACTCCTAACGCATCTTAGCACAGCATGTACTATGCTATGCTATGTAGGTTACCAACAGGCATACCTACATGCCATTTTTTTTAAAGGCCTATCTATGCATTCAGTAATTAAATGCGCAGATAATTGTGGTGCTTATTATCCTTGCAAAGAATTGCTTGCACTATCAAAGCACACACTATTTAAGTTAAAACAGAAGCCCTCTTGATCTTACTGCTGGAAAAATAAGCACTGGTTCCCTCACCACTGATTTAATAAATACAGAAAAAGAAATTAAAAAAAAATACAAACTCCTCACTCCAATCATCAACCCACAGCATCTACATATTCTATAGACAGTAATGAAATTATATTACCAAAAAATCTCCTAGCACTGTTACCCAGCCCACCCTCTCAGAAAACAAAAGAATATCTTTTGGTATGTCATTTAAAAAAATAAAGCTCACTGTTTTTTTAATTTTTTTTTAATATTTATATTAAAATATATATCTATATCTATATATAGAACAAACTTTAAATCAGATGAGGTTACTTACAGTTGCAAATGTGAGGGTATGAGTGAGATCTATTTTATATTGCATGCTTTAGCATCTAGTCTTAAAAAAAAAATTAAGTACCTTTTTAATGCTTTCCCGTTGCTTGCAACGGGTGCATAGAATTGCTGACACATTGCCTAATATTCCCTAAACTATGTGTCAGGCAGGATACGTGTTAATCTGAATCACAAACTTATAGAGATTCCTTTTTTAATATAAGTATAGATGTAGGTAAATAATCCTCATAATCAGTGGCTTTTTTTTTCATTTTTATATATATTTAGAAGCAGGCATAGGTGTAATTCTGCTACTGATACATCTCTAGTTATTACTGGGTTTGCAATTCAATTACCTGAGGAGCCTCAAGTACCATTGATTATTCATGGGATTCTTGGGCAGGGCTGGCTACAAAACTACTCATTAATCCCTTGAGTGCCCGAGGGCACCCAATATGCAGCCAGCATAGCAATACTCCTGGAGTCCTCATGTACAGCGGGCTGGTGAAGTGGCCAAAGTGAGGGTATACTGCCAGGTGACACCATTCATTGGCTGTTAATCTTCTAAGCATAATAGTGCTATGCGAAACAATGTAGCTGTGGGCATTCTGAGAGCCTGGAGCACAAGGCGTTAAATTGAACCAAGGTCAAGTATTTTATTAGTCAGCTACACAACCCCAGTAGCACTAATAAGAAAAGGGAGGAAGACAGCATATTTTGCTTTCTGTGTAGCTCTCTTACTCTGATAAAGCAAGTGCTTATCTGACAAAACCCAACTGCACAGGAGAAGAGTTTGCAAAGACGTTTAGCAGGAATGTAATATAGTGACCAGGGCTTTAGCTTCACAGACGATGTTCCTACTTATTCGGGTTTCTTAAGACTGATAAGAGTGCACATTCCTTTGTGGAACTTCCATAAACCCCTAGAACATTCATAACACCACATCTCTGGAAAGTAGGCCATGCTATCTCTTACCATTAAGACTAAAGGCTGGTTTAGTCATCTGAACCACAGCAATAAAGTAAAGGTTGGTGGCGGGGAAAAGGGGTGCACAGGCTTATTTTACTACAGTTAAGAAGCTTCATTGGCAATGCCTGTTATCTTCTCCTTCCCAGCCAGTGCAAAGTAACGTGATTTTTGCACACTTTATTGCTCCAGTTAACTTGTCAGAAGTTGTTCATTGCTGTTTGTAGGGAGATATCAAACAATTCAACAACAGCAAGGGATTTCTCTCTAACTCACAGCTGCAGTGGATTAAAGGGAAGGCTTTTGAAGGCACAAATGGAAGTTGGGTTCCTAACTGCCATTGAAAGCCAATGGGAGTTAGGTACCTCACTCTCATTTGTGCCTTTTGAAAAGGTTTAGGTTGACTGGTGTTTTCTTTATTTTTTTTTAAAAAAAGGGAATTTGAAATATTCCTTCTCCCCCCATGCTCCAATTTTACTTCCAGTTACGTCCAATTTGCATCATACAAGATGTAGCATTTGACATTCCTTGAAACTGTAATATATCAAATATCTAAATGCGGGAGCCTTACAGAGCTCAGTTCTCATTTGTGCACAACCTCTTCCTACTCCTGGGGGAATTCTGAGCCACTGTGTGTGCACAGAATTCATGTCTCCTGCAGATTTCTTTGCTTCCCTGCAGAAAAATGACTTTCTGACAGGGAAGTGAAGGGAAGCTGCAAGAGCAGTAACACACCACTCCCTAGCAGCACAGGTACGTTGTTTCAGGCACCCGGAACAGCTGGTGAAGAGGTAAAAGCCTCCCGCAGCTACAGGAATCTCAGCATCCCCCCCTGCTTCCTGACCCCATCACTCCTTAGCTGCAGGGGGAGAGGGGTCACTGTATTTGGAGCTGCTTCCCCATCCTCCCAACCCCTGTGCATCTGGACCTTCCATACCCAGACACCCTGCCAAGCCTTACCATGTACACCCAGAACCTTCCTAGCACTCCATACCCAAACCTCAACCCCTGCATCTGGAACTCCTCTGCACCCAGACCCCCTGCCTCCAGACACCTGCCACTGCACCCCATACCATCCCAACTGAGCTCCCTGCACTCAAACCCACACTTCTTGCACCACCCTGAGCTCTCACATCTAGACACTCATGCCACTGACCCCCCACAAGCTGCACCAAGTCCCCACCCCACCAAGCCCCACTCCCAGAGCACCCAGATTCCCCCACTGAGACGCCCACATTCAGACCCCTCAGCTGAGCCCCAACCACCTTCACCTGGAAGCCCCTGCAGAGTTCCATTGCCCCTGTACCTGGAACTCCCACCCACCCCTGCAATGAACCTCTGTGCATCCAGAAGCCCCTACATCTAGATCCCCCACTGAGCTGCCTTCACTGAGATTGTCCCACACAGAACCCTCTCATCCCACACCTGAATCCGCCACCCTGAGCCCCTTCACACTTGGACCCTGCCTGGTTGAGCCTGCCTGCCCCACACCTGGTGCACCTGGCGCAGAGAAGTAGGGCCCCAGGGTGTTTCTGGGGCAGGCCCAGGCCATGTGCTGCATCAGGGTCAGGTGCAGCCTCACTGCTGAGTCTGTGTCCCGGGGTAGGGTGGGGGAATGCACAGTGATCTCCCACCTTCATGGAGCCAGTGGCCTGTGCTCCCCACTGCCTTGCTGAAGCCTCTGCATTTATTTATTGACAAATAAAACTTGCAGAATTTTAAAATATTGTGCGCAGAATTTGTGTGTGTGTGCACGCGTGCAGAATGCCCTCAGGAGTCCTATATAGAGGAGATTACATAGACCTGGCCTTGCTATGCCTGTCTCACTTTCATGAGGACCAAATTCACCTGCATTAACAAATATCCTGTATAAAACCAAAATAAATGCAAATACTGACACTTGACAAGGGCAGTTTCTGCACCTGATGATGATATATATGACAATCTGCACTTGCCTGTGTTAGTTTCTCTATAGAGGACCCTGTTTTCATATGTTGACACCTATAGCTCAGTCCAGAGTTGGGATACTCAAACTGGCAGTTGTGTGTGTCTAATATGCAAAGTTTATGGTGGTACTGCCACAGTTTGTTATGAAGTGAGGCTGCTAGTGAAATCAGCTTGAAATCACTACCGCAGCTCTCACATTAAGGATCTCTCACTTTTCATTTATTTATTTATTTATTTGGAAGCTTTGCATTCTGAGTGAAATATTTGACATTTTCTGAGCTTTGCTTATTTCCAGTAGTTCTTAATATACGTGTATCTAAAGTATCTTAAGAACCTCTTCTGGTAAAGTGGAAGTCTCCATGGAATCCTTCTGTACAAAACAAAAAGATAACCAAACAAAACAGCTCTCCACTCGCTCCCCATGCCACATCTCCCCATCCTAATATAACAAAACATTATACAGGCTTCCCTGAGGGTATGTATGGGTGAAATGAAAAGGAGGACTTGTGGCACCTTAGAGACTAACAAATTTATTTGAGCATAAACTTTGTGAGCTGTAGCTCACGAAAGCGTATGCTCAAATAAATTTGTTAGTCTCTAAGGTGCCACAAGTCCTCCTTTTCTTTTTGTGAATACAGACTAACATGGCTGCTACTCTGAAACCTGTCATTATGGGTGAAATGTAATTCCTAAACAAGGAAGCCTCCAATACTGCTCTCAGGAAGCTGTGATAGTAGTAGTTTCGCATCTAGTCATCCGGTGGCTGATTTGAAAAATGCAACCTGAAGAAGGAAAGGAAAAAACAAACGTATGCACATTTTAAGACGAGGGAAAATATTTTTGGTGTGAAAGGGAAGGAAGGATTAGCAAAATATGTTTTCAACGGGAAAAATAAAGAGAGGAAATTTGGGACAGACAATAAAGAGGATTAATTTAAAACTCGGCAGTACCCTTTTATGGAACTGTGCTTTGAAATGTCTTACACTCATTCTTGAAAACAATGGAATGTTATAATGAGATAGTGTTATCAGAAATGTAATAAGCATGGCACAGTTGGTGAGTACAGTTGGGGCTTAATTCCTCAAGTGATGAGCACTTTGCCTTGATCCAGAAAAGCACTTAAGTACAATCTTAACTTTAAGCAGGTGAGTAATCCCCTTAGCTTCAATGGGACTACTTTTGCTTAATGTTACCCGTGTGTTTTAAGGGCTTTGCTGAAGTGGGGCCAGAGTGCTGAGCACCTTGTAGAATTGAGCCTTTGATTAGTACTCTGACTTTCCATCTCTGGGAAATGAATTCAAATTCTGGATTAAGTCATAAATGAAAATGGGCTTGGTCCAGTTACAAATCACCACACAATCAGCATTCTCTCAAGAGACACTTGGGTTATGAATAGCATGGCAGGTCAAGAATGACATGCTTTGCTGCCCTCCCCCCTCCCCCAGTGGAGATACTTCACTTCAGTAATACTCCCAACCATTGCTGGTTGAATAATATGTTGTGAAACATATTATCTAGGTATTAGGGCATTTTTTTATTGAACAATTATTTGTGAACAAATTCTATTACTATTTGACCAGTTGTTCTCTCATCTCCCAATAGCCCAAGAAGTGAAGAATTGAGATGAAAATTTAAACTCCTATCCCCCGAGTGATAAAGGAAAGAACGGCTAAAGGCTACTGAGATTCAACTATTTTAATAACAAGGGAAAGCTAAAAGTGTCACTGCAATAGGCTAAATGCTGTTGAAAGCCAAACCTACAGCCATATTTCAGCAGCAGTACTTCTGGGAATTAAGACATTTTAGATGTTAACAGCCATCAGTTCAACGACAGATCAGGCAATTAAAATACTATTAATCCTGGATTCAGAGGTATCCAAACTATTCTGAAGCAGCACATCCATTTGAAACACAGTTGAGTAAATGTATTGTTCATGAAGTGAAGGACTCATAGCATCAGCTTGATCAGAGGTTGTTGAAACATGCGCTGTACAGTATAGACTTCTCCAGGCTGCTTTTGCCAGCACATGTCATTCCTGACCTGCCATCAGTGGAGAATTAATTTCTTACCGGTACACTGCACCAGCTAAAGAACAAGGGCATGCCCCATGATCCACGCCACGTTACCTGGGAAGGGAGGCTCTGTCGTCCTCCTGGTGCGCCTGAGACTTCTGAACCGGAGGGCTCTCCGGAACCACAGTGGCAAAAGGAGCAGAATGTGGGGCCACCAGATGGCCCCATGCCGGCAGCTCTTCCAGTGTGGCTGTACTGCCCCCAGCCCCACCCCCAGCCCTGTCCTCCACTGCAGCTGCCTACAGACCCCTGCCTACAGGAGACACTAGATGGAGCTGCGTGGAAGGGCTGGGGGCAGTACAGCTGTGCCGGAGGAGATGAAAAGTAGAGTACTAACCAAGGGTTCAATTCTACAAGGTGCTCAGCACTCTGGCCCCACTTCGGCAAAGTCCTTAGGTTGTGAAGGAAAGAAAGCATGACCAAGTTGGTTATGAAGCATATGAGGCCTGGTTACTGAGCTGGCCTGGGAGTATTATGCTGTGCCGTTGAAGGAAGGGGTGGATGCACCTTGCTGGAGGGACAGTGCTATGATTCCTCAGGCTGGAGTGATTCGGTTGGGAGGTGGATCTTCTGCTGTAGAATTTGTTTCACTTTTGAGCTCCACTGTTCCATCCTGTTGTTCTGTTTGCTTCATGGCAGTTTCAAGTCCCATCTGCTTCTTGTGACATACCAACTGGTCTTGTCATAATGCAACACAACTAGTATTAAACATTCAGCCAGGAGAGGATTTGGTGAGGTGCATGCTATGCATGCTTCTGACATCTAGCCAAGTTGCATAAATACTTCTGTGTCACTGAATGTGGGTGAGTCAGTCCACTAGGAGGTTGCCCCTTTCTGAGATTTAAGGAAGAGAAAATTTCCAGTTGTTTGTTACAGAGGTGTAACAGAGGTGGCAGTGCTGAAGCAAACAGAACACTGGGACCAGATGTTTGAAAAGATTCATAAAGATGCATCCATTCTTGTTTGGAAGTGTATAGTTCACAAGGCAGAAAACTTGTTCACTTGCTTCAATGCCATTGCATAATAGCAAGAAACAGATGTGGGGAGAATAGTCAAGGGAAGGAATCTTTGATTTCCTTCTCTTCCTCATTTTACCCCTTTTCAAAAGCATACCTTTAGGGAACGTTAACTGCACTACATGGAAAAAATAGACAATGTTTTCATGGTGCTAATTGGTATAATTTATTTCATAAAATAAAAAATATAATTTAAACAATGGGATAAGAGAGGCCAATATACCTGAACTGATATTCTTGTATTGCATCATATTTCCACAAAGGGCTCTCATTGAGTGGAGTCAGCTGACTGGCTTAAACTGTGCTGCCATTCCCGTACAAATGTTTCTCGAAGGCAGCCCCAAAGAATACAAAATATTCATATTTTACTCTTCCATATGCCAAGAAAATACAAGGTAAGATGAACATTTATTTTAATCACCTGCAAAACATGAAAGTAAATACACAATCTTGTCAGGGAAGTGCTCTCAGTTTATGAAAACCATATGACCAAAGCCTCAGATGTCTCCAAAATACCTCAAGGCTGCTCTAACTTGTGATGGCTTGAAAGGCTTCATGGAATTTGTTCTGCTGGCCCAGAATGTTTTGAGTGTAGCGGTCCTTTTCAGGTGGGGGCAGAAACAGGTGGCTTAGAGTAGTGGTTCTCAAACAGGGGTCTGGGACCCTGTGGGGGGGCCACAAGCAGGTTTCAGGGAGTCTGCGAAGCAGGACCAGTGTTAGACTTGCTAGAGCCCAGGGCAGAAAGCTGAAGTCCCACTGCATGGGGCTGAAGTCTGGGGCCCTGAGCAACTTAGCTTCACAGTGCCCCCTGTGGCATGAGATCCTGGGCAATTACCCTGCTTGCTACCTCTGAATGCCGGCCCTGGCTTTTATGTGCAGAAAACCAGATATTGTGGCACAGGTGGGCCGTGGAGTTTTTATAGTATGTTTGGGAGGCCTCAGAAAGAAAAAGGTTAAGAACCCCTTGGTTAGAGCCAGCGATACCCCTATGCAAAGAGAGTCCCCAGTTGGTTCTTTATGCTGGTGCACAGAGGATAGCACAAGGGAAAAGTTCTGGCCCATATTGAATTTTGTGACCAATTTCCTATATCACTATACCTCTCTCATGCATATTTAATATATACATAAAGTACCAGCCTATTGCATTTACTCCCTGTTTAATTTACACTGGTGTCAATCCAGAGTAACTTCAGTGAAGCCACTGGGGTTACCATGGATCCATTGGATTCATTTGAGTTACCCTGCATTGACACCAGAGTAAATGAAACTAGAGATTAATGCAGTAGCCTGCTATTTTACTTATATATATTAAATACACAGAGTAGAGGGAACTGGTATTATTATGCAGAATTGAACATTGTGTTTTCTGCTTATCTTTCAAATGTTACTGGGACAGGAAAGGAGGATTCTGAGGGATAAAGGTTCTAAAAAAGGCATATTAAAGAAGGTGGTTGGCAGTCCATGGATGTTATCACCATCAAAATCATTCCGAAACTAATGATGGTCCTTTGTGTAAGTCTTTGTATTTAGTGTGGTTCACATGATTGCAGTGAGTACCTAGCCTCTCCAGGAGGAAAATGGTTTGTGTTGTTATCTATTACTGAAACTGGGTAGCAAACAATAATAAAACTGAGCATAAAATGCAAGAGAGCATTCTTACCCTAAATTGCTGAAAGTCCCTCTTCTCAAAAGGGACTGCATTGTCAGTCCCAGCTGTGCCACCTTCCAGGAATGATGTCAAAACATGCCTGCCCCTGGAGGTTTAGAGTGCCCATGTACTGTAGTTTGGGGCCACCTGTGGCATTTTTGAGCCAGCTCATTTCTACACTCTGCTCACTGGAGCAGAGAAGATTAACTTTCTGAAAATGAAAAAGGACAGATAGAAGAACTGCTTATCAAATATGCACATTTCAGATGGAACTTCACACTCAGTAGAAAGATGTTAGATTGCTATTAGCTCTCTGGAGCGCTCCTGACAATGTGTTATCAGGTCATGTTTGCATGACAGTGGCAGCCCATGCAGGAAACATTAAGTCATATGACTTCTAAGACAGAATCAATCAAGTGAACAGTACAGTTCCTGAAAACTAATTTCACCTTCATAAGGTCTGGTTATCTGTGCGGCAGACATGAGGTTTGTCAGCCCCATTTCAGTCTGACCAGGTTCAGCACTGCATCAAGAATTTTAATGAACCGATAGTGTAATATGTATGAAAGATGACACTGAGATGAATTCATGAAAAGCCAAGTCCCCATGAAATATGAACAATTACTGCAAGCTTCATCCCCCACTTAGCTCACATAAAATGTTCATTTAAAAGGTCTTTGTCATGTTGTTAATCATTTATAAGTTTGTGTACAGCTTTTCATCATCTGTAAGCAGTTTTAAAGCTGAAAATGAGTGTCAGTATTTTTGTGACATCACGGTACCAAGGGCACCTTGTTAAATGCAAAGTAATATTAGTATTACTATTAAGTTTTTTCAGACTCCTTGTCATAGCATTATCAGCTTGTGTCCATGCGTATTGTGAAAACACGCAACTGCCTTAGGGTGCACTGACCTGCCATACTGTGAATTGTGGTGTCTGCTGTAGTATTTATAGCACAGGAATAACTGGATTCAGCCACAGAGAGGTACTTGCTTTGTCTGCTCTAATCCAGGCTAGATATGGCAGGGAGAAAACCTCTCTCTGTGTCAGGGATCAGGTTACAAGACAGCAGTAGGACACTAGTAACTCTTTTAGTGTCTGAATGAATTACAGACATTTTCTAGCAAAAAGCACTATTTCTGGAAGTCATCATTCAACACCTTCTTTCCAGAAAATATGACTTTGGGAGATTGTAGCTTGCAGGAATACCAAGAGGAAAAAAGACAAGCCCCAATCCACCAGTAGGGTGGCGAAAGCACCAAAATATTTCCTTATTAGCAGGTCAGACACATCCCTTCAGGTTTGAGGGTTCTTGAATCCCTGCACAAGCACCCCTCCTGACTCTCTCTAGTGAAATAGTATTTCTGATCATTCAGGTAATTTAATTCTCGTTTCAAATGGGTGTATATCCATAAGCTCAGCTTCACAATCATTGCTGTAATGTCTTTATCTACAATAACACTCATTAAATAGAAACACAGTATGACATGTCTCTGCATGTTTGAGAATACTAAGCTTCATTTAAAAGTCTATGCCATAGCCTGACAAGGAACCACAACAATAGTTCCCTTAACCCACCCAACAATATTGTTAATCTTTCCAGTTATACTCTTAGCCCGGCAGAAGAGTCTGTCCTATCTCGGGGCCTCTCTTTTTGTCCCTCCAGGCCCACAAACATGATACAGTTCTGTGGACCCAAAAAGAAGGATTCTGTGTGGACTCCTCCTGAAGGTCGAAAAAACAGACTGGACTTCTACATAGATTGCTTCTGTCGATGTGCATGGGCTGAAATTGTGGAAAAGCAGCATCACTTGCCCCATAACCTCAGCCATGCTGAACACAATGCCATCAACAGCCTCAGGAACAACTCTGACATCATAATCAAAAAGGCTGACAAAGGAGGTGCTGTCATCATCATGAATAAGCTGGAATATGAACAAGAGGCTGCTAGGCAGCTCTCCAACACCACTTACTACAAGCCACTATCCTCTGATCCCACGGAGGATTACCAAAAGAAACTACACCATCTGCTCAAGAAACTCCCTGAAAAAGCACAGGAGCAGATCTGTGCAGACACATGCCTAGAACCCCAACCAGAGGTAGTCTATCTGCTTCCCAAGATCCATAAACCTGGGAATCTTGACGCCCCATCATCTCAGGCATTGGCACCCTGACACAGGATTGTCTGGCTATGTGGATTCTCTCCTCAGGCCCTACGCTACCAGCACTCCCAGCCAGCTTCGAGACACCACTGACTTCCTGAGGAAACTACAATCCATCCTGGCCACTATGGATGTAGAAGCTCTCTACACCAACATTCCAAACAAAGATGGACTACAAGCTATCAGGAACAGTATCCCAGATAATGTCACGGCAAACCTGGTGGCTGACCTTTGTGACTTTGTCCTCACCCACAACTATTTCACATTTGGGGACAATATATACCTTCAAGTCAGCAGCACTGCTATGGGTACCCACATGGCCCCACAGTATACTAACATTTTTATGGCTGACTTAGAACAACGCTTCCTTAGCTCTCGTCCCCAACAGCCCTACTCTACTTGCGCTACATTGATGACATCTTCATCATGTGGACCCATGGAAAAGAAGCCCTTGAGGAATTCCACCATGATTTCAACAATTTCCATTCCACCATCAATCTCAGCCTGGACCAATCTACACAAGCAGTCCATTTCCTGGCCACTACTGTGCTAATAAGTGATGGTCACATAAACACCACCCTATATTGGAAACCTACTGACCGCTATACTTAACTACATGCCTCCAGCTTCCATCCAGGACACACCACATGATCCACTGTCTACAGCCAAGCTCTAAGATCAGGGCCCGTGCAAGGACGTTTTGCGCCCTAGGCGAAACTTCCACCTTGCGCCCGACCCCACCCAGGAATCCTGCGGCAGCTCCCCACCGCTCCCCTCCACCCTGAGGCGCCCCCCCCCGCGGCAGCTCCCCTCCACCGCCCCCCCCTCGGCCCAGGGAGCCGTGTGCAGCAGCTCCCCACCCCAGCTCACCTCTGCTCCACCTTCTCCCTGAGCACGCCACCGCTTCTCCCACCTCCCAGGCTTGCTGCGCCAATCAGCTGTTTGGCGCACAAGCCTGGGAGGGAGAGAAGCAGAGCCAGGCGGTGCTCAGAGGAGGAGGTGAAGCAGAGGTGAGCTGGGGCAGGGAGCGGTTCCCCTGTGCACCGCCCCCCACCCCTAGTTACTTGCTGCAGGCGGCCCTCCCGGCGCCCCCCTGCCCCAGCTCACCTCCGCTTCACCACTGCCACCAACCACTTGGCACCCTAGGCGACTGCCTAGTTCACCTAATGGTTGCACTGGCCCTGTCTAAGATACAAACGCATTTGCTCCAATTCCTCAGCCAGAGACACACACCTACAAGATCTCTATCAAGCATTCTTAAAAGTACAATACCCACCTACTGAAGTGAAAAAACAGATTGACAGAGCCAGAAGAGTACCCAGAAGTCACCTACTACAGGACTGGCCCAACAAAGAAAATAACAGAACACCACTAGCTGTCATATTCAGCCCCCAACTAAAACCTCTCCAGCGCATCATCAAAGATTTGCAAGCTATCCTGGAAAATGATCCCTCACTCTCACAGATCTTGGGAGACAGACCAGTCCTCGTTTACAGACAGCTCCCCAACCTGAAGCAAATACTCTCCAGCAACCACACAACAAAACCACTAACCCAGGAACCTATCCTTGCAACAAAGCCTGATGCCAACTCTGTCCACATATTTATTCAAATGACACCATCATAGGACCGAATCACATTAGCCATGCCATCAGGGGCTTGTTCGCCTGCACATCTACCAATGTGATATATGCCATCATGTGCCAGCAATGCCACTCTGCCATGTACATTGGCCAAACCGGACAGACTCTATGGAAAAGAATAAATGGAAACAAATCTGACATCAGGAATCATAACATTCAAAAACTGGTAGAAGAACACTTCAACTTCTCTGGCCACTCAGTAAAAGATTTAAGGGTGGCAATTTTGCAACAGAAAAGCTTCAAAAACAGACTCCAAGGAGAAACTGCTGAGCTTGAATTAATATGCAAACTAGATACCATTGACTTGGGTTTGAATAGAGACTGGGAGTGGCTGGGTCATTACACATATTGAATCTATTTCCCTAAGTTAAGTATCCTCACACGTTCTTGTCAACTGTCTAAATGGGCCATCTTGATTATCACTTCAAAAGTTTTTTTCTCCTGCTGATAATAGCTCATCTTAATTAATTAGCCTCTTACAGTTTGTATGGCAACTTCCAACTTATCTGTATGTATGTATATATATATATATATATATATACACGTTCCATTCTATACATCTGATGAAGTGGGCTGTAGCCCACACCTTCCCCTTCCACTTTTCCATATGACAAGACACCCCAAAGAAGCATTTATAAACCCTTTCACCTTTTAATTGACTTTTTGTTATAACTAAGGATGTACCAAAATTAGAAGAAAAAATCCAAAATGTCTAGAACGCTTTCATACCAAGAGGACTGGACATTTTTTAGATCAGGTGTCCTTCCACTCTTTAACATACCACATCTATTAAACACTTCTTTTTAAAGCTTAATTTTTCATAAATGACTTCTTTATTTGTACCCATATCTTGGTGCACATGCAACTGGCAATTTTGTATATATGTTTGTTGTAGTAGCCAGGCAAGGTACTAGCAAACTTCAACAGGACTTTATTTTTTAAAGTGGAAACCTCTTTTCCAAGCTGCTGCTGCACCCTCAGTAGCTTTCCCTCAGCTTCTTCAACTCCTCCCTGTTTTCTGTCCTTTCAGACTCCCAACAGCCAGTGCTCCCAATTCTAATAATTACAAGCAACATCTAAACAGCACAATGTTGCAAAATTAAAGGCTATTATAATTACCAGTTTAATGGTCAAAAGTCTATTCTCTAATAAGAGTTAAAGTAAGTTACGGGTGCTTCGGAGTATGTAGGAGAACACTGTACATTTCAATTTTAAATAGCTTTTAAAAAAATAGGTCAGTCCCATTCATAAATCCTACACTTTGAGATTCTGTGCACCATGGCTTGTATGTACTGGATTCTTCTAAAGCTGCCACTCTTATTCCGGTATCAAAAGACAGAGAGAGAGAGAGAGAGGGAGACAGTAGTAAAAACCAAGAAAACGGAATGTGATACATATGCTCATCCTGAGCACCTTTCCACCAGCTCTCACTTGAGAAGCAAGGCTGTGAATGATGTTTATAGGCTGGCGTTTTGTAATTAACTTAATTAATTCCTTGGATTATGTATAATGGAGAGATAAATCTGCATATCTGACTGTGATTGCTTTGCTTTACAGATGGTCTTCAAACTCTTTCTGTGCAGGTAGGAATACACTCCCAAAGGAAAAAGTGACAATCCACAGGTCTTTTTGCTTCTCACCTTCAGAACACTAGGCTTACTGTTGATTTTTATCCTCCAAGAAGGGCACAGAATCAGCCTGTCCTTACTAGATCTCTCGGGAGGGGTTATGTAAAACGTTATTCACTTTTTCTTAAAGTGGCCAACACACATTTTCATTACAATTTTAAACATAAAGAACATTGCTATCCTGTTTGATGAGGGTTTTTTTCCCCCTCTGACTCCTTTAAAAATCCTTCTAGTGCTGTTACAACATAATGATTGGGAACTGGGTCTGATCCAACACAAGCACTGCATCCAAAAATAACCTCAGTGAATGTGAAAAATAAATATTTTTAAAATGAAAAATAGACCTTTTAAAGGATTTTTAGGGAAAAATGGAGAAAAGTTGAATTTTGCACATGGTCTTTGAGTACAGCTGGACCCAAGAACTTTCCCCCACCCCTTTATCTAATCATTGTCAATTTTATTTCTCATTAGGAAGAGGGGATGATTCTTTTTTGTTTTGTTTCTTGATTAGTAAGATATGTGAGTACTGTACATTAAATTAAACTCAAGTTAAATTCATCCGTGGTGTAAAAACATTGATGTCAATGGAATTGCACCAGAGATTAATTTGGCTCTGTGCTTCTTGGTAAATCAGGGGAAGCATTAAAATATATCTCCTACAGGCTTTTAATCATCTGTTCTGCCTAATTAATTTTCAGTATTGGAAATCAGTCAGCTCCACTAAACACCCCTATTCTCATTATCAGAGATGGCTAGAAATTAGCAACTGTAGAAAGTCACTGAACATGAAATTCCAGCCACAGATGTGCTTAGGTATTCATGGGTATGAACTGAGTGATAATATGTCACCTCTTACTTGTTTAGGGCCTGCTCTTGCAACTTGTGCTTGGGCTTCATGCAGAGGCTCAACTGCATGCAACAAGTTGCAGGATCAGGCCTTAAGATCTGAAATCCATTTCATTGCTGACAAGTGCAATTTGTGTATCATCATTATTCAAATGTGTAGGAGGAGTACAGACCAAAGCCTGCTAATAATACTCACAAAATTGTCCAGTTGGATTACTTGGGACTTTTAGGGTGGGTAACATGAGCATGATTTGGCCCTCAGATTTTGATTAACTATTGTCCTTTCTGAAGCATTGAGTTAAATGATGGTAGGCTCTGTCTACCCTTTTTTTGAGTCGTGTCCTTTATCTGTTTTGAACCTATATTTACGTGTCAGTATTGTCTGCCCACTTTCAGATATCATCAGCCTCCATTGGAATTGTACAGCTGTAGCCTCTTGCAAAATGGGTTCTCTAAAAGGAAAGCCTGTTCCTGTAACATATGTAGTGCAGGATACCAAACTTAGTTTGTGTTGTTTGGATGCCTTTTTTCTTCAGACATGCACTACAACTTGTTTGATCTTTTCCTGACTCCTAATAGCTTCCAAAATTTTAATTTTGCAGAAGGAAAATATAATGCAGTTAATTCACAGGAGAATACGAACAAAAATATCAAGAACATTTTTTCCAAAAGCATTCATTGTCTTTTTTTCATTAGCTGCTCTTGGCTTTACCATAAAATACGTTTGCTTGTCTGACTGTCTGATATTCTAACTGTTATGTGCACATACAGGACTAAATACATTCCTGGGGTAATTTCATTGCCTTCAACATAGGATACATCAGGAATGAATTTGGCCCAGAATGTATTCTGTTTCCAAGGTACTGAATTCATTTACTCTATAGAAAAAAAATATGAAAATAACCTGCATGTTTCCTGTGTTAGTTCAGATATATCACTTCCAAAGAGAGACAATGTTATGATTCATGAGTATGGGGGGGAGGGGGCAGGGGAAGAACACTGAGTTCATTGTTGATTTAAGTGGACATGCAATGGTGGTATGAGCTAATTGTCATGGTTATCATGAAATGAGGTGCTTTATTGTGAGGTGGTAATGCAGTAACTGCAAAGTGACTTCAATAGAAAAAATTTTAAATCTATAATAACTTCTGTTCACATGTGTTTTATCCTCACAGCTGTATAGTTAATGTGTATTAACATGCTAGATATACTAAAGAAAGCCATATTTCTATAGTGGTTCATAGGAATACACTGGTCCTGTTTCTTTTGAAACCAATATGTTGTCTTCTTTATTTCTTTAACAAAATCCTTTTAAAAATTTGAATACTTTAAGCCAAATTCATCATTCATCCTGTACAATACGAATAGGTTTAATAATGGAGTGTAAAGCTGAGATACTTCAGGAAGTTTTATGTTAAGTAATCTCAAACAAGTAATTTAGAAATTCAAAATTAGCAGGGCTGACAGCTCCTTGCAATATGTTGTTATAGCAAAAATTGGATTCTGGGAAGATCTGGGACACAACCTCTCTGCCAGGGAAGGAAGAAATTGGTAGGGGGTGGATAAGTTCATGGAAGCAACACACTCTCATTGACAAAGACCAGAGTATGGGCAGTCAGGACTAGGGGTGGGAGCCAGCATCAAGATCCAGGAGTCAGAGCTGAGGGTCAGGAATCTGTAGTCAGAAACTGAGCAAGGCTGGGAACAAGGCAGGACCCGGAGTGATAACTGGTGTGGGTGTAAGCGTTGAGCAGCCATTGGCCAAGTGCTGCTGCTGGGCTTGAGAGCAGTCCTGATAATGCTGCTCATCCAATCAGGTGATCTAGCCAATTAAGGATTCCAGCTGCAGTTAGCTAGGTGATCCCAGGCCAGGCTGCAAGCCATCATTCCTGACTTTCATGACCTGTGCTGAATGATCCATAAAACAATTTGACAGGCTTGGAGGAGGAAAACACTACTTGCTTTGCCTGAGCAGCCAGAGGTGCATTAGGAGTTGCTGGGGTATTAAGAGAGAGAGAAAAAGAAAGCTAAAATGGCAGCCAAGGATGAAGGGGTGTGTGAAAACTTAATGAGACATTGAGCGGATCGGGGAGAGAGCATATCTAGTAAAATGGTGAGGGGTCACTCCCCCGGTGGAATGCTCAATACATGGAGCCAAACTGTGTTTTGGACCCAGCTCTTTTGGGAACTGTGTGATGACTAAACACTATGCTTCTCTTTGTTATGGAATTGCATTCCATTTGAGACGTCTGGTTTGATACCAAGACATGAATCATGCAGTCTTAGAGGAGCACTGTCAGTTTTCTCTGTGGTCTAATTTAAATTCTCTATCAAATACCATTACAGCAGTGACTCTTAACATTTTGCCTGATTTATGTCATTAATGAGGAAAGCTAGAGAAGGTTGGGTTATTTCCAGCAAAGGACATTTAGAAAAAACGAAATCTACATGTAACTGAGCTGAAGCATTACAGTAATGGAGGGAATGGGTCAACATCAACATCGGGAACATCTACAGAGAAATTAAACACCAGCTGCTGGCCCAGGTTAGCTGGCTCAGGCTTGCTGCAGTGAGAGGGGTGAGGACCCTACAGCCAGGGCTCCAGCCTAAGCCTGAATGTCTACACAGCAAATTTTAGCCCCACAGCCCCGGCTGTGGTATGGGTCTCTTTATTCCATGTAGGCATACCCTTTAACTCTTTGTTTGGGCAAACACAAATGAGAGAGCTATACTTAAAAAATAAAAATAAAATCTGAGTATGTAATACAATTCTTCCGCAGAAAAATGGTTTGTCCTTGGAAGAGAATACTAAGAAGATACACAGTGAAATAATATCACTGGGCTAGACTGTGTCCTTAGGACACTGCCTATAATAAGCTGCTCCGCCACAGAAGAATTCCAGGGAAACATTGTGGCTCAGAGAGATAAATCCCACCCTCATGTCTGTCCCCTCCACCTATATTGCTCAAGGGGGATAGTAATTTGCTGCTGGCCTATTGCAGCAGTAATCTACTCTGTTCTCCCCTCCCAGCCACACACATGCATGTTCATTCCCTGTCCACTTGTTCTGGGGAATAGAGTAAGTGGGCACTCAGCTCTCACAGAAGTATGTCCAGAGGGGTGTGTGTGTGGTTCTTACTATCTTTTACTCCCCAGCGCAAATTCATAGTCTACTTCGCTGTATTTGGATCAAAGGGAGAGAAGTTTAATTGTAGAGGGAATGTAAGAGCTTAAAGGAGAGGATTCAAGTAGCTTGCACATTGGGCACAATTACACTTTTGTATCTTGTAGATTGTTTGTGGTTCTGTGGAGGATTCGCCCACAGACTACGTAGCTGTAGAACATTCCAAATTCTTTGTAAGGTGCGAAGAAAAGCTTTGGGACCTTACTTGCAAACCACCCTCAGAAATTCAGATGATCTGAACTACAGAACTTCATCACTGCTGCTGCTGCTTATTGACACATTGCGCTTATGACTGTATTGAACCTGACAGAACATAATGCCATGAGACCCACTGCTGCCACATGGTCTAAAAAATACATGCACTTTGAATATTCAGCAAATATTGTCTCCCATTTACTCTCCCCCCCCTCGCACTGCGTTGAAATGATAACGTTCCTAAAATGGTCTTGTCAGCATTGACTCTAAAGTATATTTGATTCAGGTGAAATCTTTTAGCAGATAATGCTAATTCTAATTTTCTCAGTAATTTCTAAACTATGGTATTCTATTCCCAATAAAGATTTTTTTTTTGGTGAGTTTCCAAATGAGAAGAGAAGTATACAGTCAAGTTTTCTAACGAAAGAACTTCACCCAATTGTATTTTCATTTGAAGGTGCTGTTGGGGAGTTCTCATTTTTTCATACCATGGGTGGATTTCCCCTCCTCTGCCTCCTTCATCTTTCAGCAGTAATTCTGTGACATGATACATTTGCTGGCAACTCAGCTAATTATGTCCATGTATTCCTTTACACCTTGCAAAACTGTAAATGTAATCTAATGCCAGACTGTCAGAGGGAGCTGGATGTGGGATACTACAAATCTGAGGTGTGGCAGGAGAGATGAGTGTGTGCAGCAGATAACTGTACTTGATTAGCTAGATTTAAATAGTGTTGGGAGAATTTGCCAGGTGAAAATAAAAATTGTCAGTTCAGTTTAATTTCATGGTGAATCAAACAAGGAAATTAGATTCTGCTACTCTGTTAGTTTGACATCTACAGCAAGTGACAATTAGAGATGATGAGAGAACTTGCATTTATTCCAAAACTCTTGATTTTCTGATAGGCATATAACTTTTATTTACCCTTGCACTGAAAAAGAATCTAACATAACAGCATTATTATTAGCTTACTAACTAATGTATTCTAGT
Organism: Dermochelys coriacea; assembly: GCF_009764565.3. Classification (NCBI taxonomy): domain Eukaryota; kingdom Metazoa; phylum Chordata; order Testudines; family Dermochelyidae; genus Dermochelys; species Dermochelys coriacea. The sequence continues at coordinate 94,476,751 of NC_050072.1, forward strand.
GTTCTTTAGTATGGGTAAATATGGTGGGATAGTATGTAGGACGATTAAGTTCTTGTTCACAGTGTGATGCAGTCAGATTTAAAGATACATCAGCAGGCCCTGATTTATAAATTCCACTGAAAGTATACATTCTATTCTCAGGATTGGGTCCTCAACCCATAAGGCTAGTGGATGGAATGTAGATAATAACAAGGGAGCTATACCTCCACATACAAGCAAGATTACAGTGTAACTAACAAAGGCTGAGGGCAATGTGGAATGAAAGAGCACCCAGCACCTTTTATTGAAGTTTGGCCATTCAGCCTGGTCCTAATTTTCTTCTTTAGCCTTGGAAGAAAGGATTAAATTGCAAATCAAAACACAAGCAATTTTTAAATGTTGCCCACAAAGGCCAATTTCAAATTAACTGAACTTCAAACCCAAATTAGGGTTCAAAGAGCATGAAAAATCAAGCAGAACTGAGGTGTGAAATGACTGTATATCAAGTTACATTAACTTCCATTTTATTCAGCAAGGTATGTAGTATGGAAGATTCTGCTTCACAAGAAATACAAAAATAGCACAAGGAAATTATTTCCCACGTTACTTTACTATTTCAGATAGGTATGCATTGTTATCTGGCAGCTGTGAGAAAATCATCAAACACAAACATTGGGATACAGAAATAGAGCACAAGGCAGAAAAGATCATTATGACACTGCCTAGATGGAGAACTCACTTCAGTATTGTGCACAACTTTTACCCTATGTTATAGAACATTGAAAAAACATCAATATATCTGTGCCTCAGTTTCTTATCTGTAGCACGGAGATGCTTCATTTCGCCTCACCCTTTGTCTTATCTATTTAGACTTCAAGCTCTTTGGGACATGAACTGTCTGTTACTATATTGTAGTATTCAATATAGTATACAATATAGGGTAGTATCACTCTAAATAGTTTTTGAGCCCTCTAGTGGCTCTCACTGTCTTCTGTGTTTCAGAAGCCACCAGAATCCTACAACATTAGCAGTTTGTATATGTATGTTGGCCTTGTAGGTTGTATATAATTAATAAACACAATTATTTGGACCCCTCTGTGCCCATGTGGTTCTTTTATATTACACTTGTGTGCCTTTTTCTCTTTGTACAACATATATATTTTTACAACCGGGGCCCCCAGGACCTATTAATAGCTTATATTGACCTATGATGTGGCATAAACCCTGCACTGGCACTAAAAAAGGTTAACAGGAGCAAGAGAGCTCAATCAAGGCACCTGGTTGCACCAAGACGGTGGGCCAGACCCAACAGAAGAGAACATCCACCTGAGGGAGGAGCTAGGTGGTGAGCATAAAAGGAGGGAAGCCCAGATGAGAAGGAGGCTGTGGGGAGAGAGAGAAAGAACTCTGTAGTCCATCTTTGCTTGCTAGTGCTGAGCGAAGGAGGGTCTAGAGAGAGGCAGGTCTATAGTGAGCCCAGGGAGGAGCTGGGGGAAGAAGCCTGAAGAAAGGCCATGGTAGGACGAAGTCTAAGGAGGCAGCAGTGAGGGCTCTGATGGAGCCTATCTTTGCTACTCATCCTAGGGTCCCTGGACTAGAACCCAGTGATGTGGGAGGGCCTGGGTTCCCCTACTGGGCCACCAGAAAAGTGGAGTGACACAATGGAGAGGACTAATGGGTTTAGAACTGGGCCTCCAGGTAGAAAGGCCTAGGAGGCATTGCTTTGCAGAAGAGTTGGAGAGCAACCCTACAGAACTCAGGAAGGAGTCAATAGTCTGGGGACGAATGAGCCTGGTACAAAGAGTTATGTATGTTTGAGATTAGTCTGTTGTACTCTTTATCTTGGAAGGGGTGGAACTAAATGTGACCTTGCCACAGGGCCAGTCATGAGAAGAGGTGGATTACCATGTGATGGGAGAAACCATCACCCAGGAGTATTTGGGTAGGAGATCCTGTTACACCATGAGAGGACATGCCTGCAGTGAATGCACTCTACTATAGGCCCCCTTCTTTATCAGTAATAAATTTGTTAGTCTCTAAGGTGCCACAAGTACTCCTTTTCTTTTTGCGAATACAGACTAACACGGCTGCTACTCTGAAACCTGTCATTATGCAAGGCACTGAATTTAGCCGTATAGAGTGGAAATCTGTCAACTTCATGAAAAAACTCGCACAGATACAGACAGACATCATCTTCCTCTCCAAATGCAAACAGATGGACATCATACCGAAAGGACTGAAGGTAAAAAATCCATTACAATCTACATACCACACAGACTATGCTGGCAGCTTGTGCCACACACTCTCAAAGAAACTGCGGAACCACCTGATCAACATCCTCTACAGCAAACAGGGAAAGATTAAGAATGAGCTCTCAAAACTGGATACTCTCATAAAGAACCAACCTTCCACACAACTTCTTCGTGGCTGGACTTTACAAAAACTAGACAAGCCATTTACAAAACACACTTTGCTTCTCTACAAAAGAAAAAGGACACTAAGCTATCTAAACTACTATATGCCACAAGGTGCCACAACAATGGTTCCCGTAACCCACCCAGCAACATTGTTAATCTATCCAACTATACTCTTAGCCCAGCAGAAGAATCTGTCCTATCTTGGGGCCGCTCCTTTTGCCCCTCCATCCCCACGAACATGATACAGTTCTGTGGTGACCTAGAATCCTATTTTCGACATCTCAGACTCAAGGAATATTTCCAACACACCTCTGACCAACATATTAACCCACAGAGACCTTCCTGCCAACACTACAAAAAGAAGGATTCTGGGTGGACTCCTCCTGAAGGTCGAAACAGCAGCCTGGATTTCTACATAGAGTGCTTCCGCCGACGTGCACGAGCTGAAATTGTGGAAAAGCAGCATCGCTTACCCCATAACCTCAGCCATGCAGAACACAGTGCCATCCACAGCCTCAGAAACAACTCTGACATCATAATCAAAAAGGCTGACAAAGGAGGTGCTGTCATCATCATGAATAGGTCGGAGTATGAACAAGAGGCTACTAGTCAGCTCTCCAACATCACTTTCTACAAGCCATTACCCTCTGATCCCACTGAGAGTTACCAAAAGAAACTACAGCATTTGCTCAAGAAACTCCCTGGAAAAGCACAAGAACAAATCCGCACAGACACACCCCTGGAGCCCCGACCTGGGGTATTCTATCTGCTACCCAAGATCCATAAACCTGGAAATCCTGGACACCCCATCATCTCAGGCATTGGCACCCTGACAGCAGGATTGTCTGGCTATGTAGACTCCCTCCTCAGGCCCTTCGTTACCAGCACTCCCAGCTATCTTCGAGACACCACTGACTTCCTGAGGAAACTACAGTCCATTGGTGATCTTCCTAAAAACACCATCCTAGCCACTATGGATGTAGAAGCCCTCTACACCAACATTCCACACAAAGATGGACTACAAGCCGTCAGGAACAGTATCCCCGATACTGTCACGGCTAACCTGGTGGCTGAACTTTGTGACTTTGTCCTGACCCATAACTATTTCACATTTGGTGACAATGTATACCTTCAAATCAGCGGCACTGCGATGGGTACCCGCATGGCCCCACAGTATGCCAACATTTTTATGGCTGACTTAGAACAACGCTTCCTCAGCTCTCGTCCCCTAATGCCCCTACTCTACTTGCGCTACATTGATGACATCTTCATCATCTGGACCCATGGAAAAGAAGCTCTTGAGGAATTCCACCATGATTTCAACAATTTCCATCCCACCATCAACCTCAGCCTGGACCAGTCCACACAAGAGATCCACTTCCTGGATACTACAGTGCTAATAAGCGATGGTCACATAAACACCACCCTATATCGGAAACCTACTGACCGCTATTCCTACCTACATGCCTCTAGCTTTCATCCAGATCATACCACTCGATCCATTGTCTACAGCCAAGCGCTACGATATAACCGCATTTGCTCCAACCCCTCAGACAGAGACAAACACCTACTAGATCTCTATCATGCATTCCTACAACTACAATACCCACCTGCTGAAGTGAAGAAACAGATTGACAGAGCCAGAAGAGTACCCAGAAGTCACCTACTACAGGACAGGCCTAACAAAGAAAATAACAGAACGCCACTAGCCATCACCTTCAGCCCCCAACTAAAACTTCTCCAACGCATCATCAAGGATCTACAACCTATCCTGAAGGACGACCCATCACTCTCACAGATCTTGGGAGACAGGCCAGTCCTTGCTTACAGACAGCCCCCCAATCTGAAGCAAATACTCACCAGCAACCACACACCACACAACAGAACCACTAACCCAGGAACCTATCCTTGCAACAAAGCCCGTTGCCAACTCTGTCCACATATCTATTCAGGGGATACCATCATAGGTATCTAATCACATACTAATCACATCAGCCACACTATCAGAGGCTCATTCACCTGCGCATCTACCAATGTGATATATGCCATCATGTGCCAGCAATGCCCCTCTGCCATGTACATTGGCCAAACTGGACAGTCTCTACGTAAAAGAATGAATGGACACAAATCAGACGTCAAGAATTATAACATTCAAAAACCAGTTGGAGAACACTTCAATCTCTCTGGTCACTCGATCACAGACCTAAGAGTTGCTATCCTTCAACAAAAAAGCTTCAAAAACAGATTCCAATGAGAGACTGCTGAATTGGAATTAATTTGCAAACTGGATACAATTAACTTAGGCTTGAATAGAGCCTGGGAATGGATGAGTCATTACACAAAGTAAAACTATTTCCCCATGGTATTTCTCCCCCCCACCCCACCCCCCACTGTTCCTCTGATATTCTTGTTAACTGCTGGAATTAGCCTACCTTGCTTGTCACCATGAAAGGTTTTCCTCCTTTCCCCCCCTGCTGCTGGTGATGGCTTATCTTAAGTGATCACTCTCCTTACAGTGTGTATGATAAACCCATTGTTTCATGTTCTCTGTGTGTGTGTATATAAATCTCTCCTCTGTTTTTTCCACCAAATGCATCCGATGAAGTGAGCTGTAGCTCACGAAAGCTTACGCTCTAATAAATTTGTTAGTCTCTAAGGTGCCACAAGTACTCCTTTTCTTTTTGCGAATACAGACTAACACGGCTGCTACTCTGAAAACTGGATACAATTAGCTTAGGCTTGAATAGAGACTGGGAGTGGATGGGTCATTACACAAAGTAAAACTATTTCCCCATGTTTATTTCCCCCCCCCCACTGTTCCTCAGATGTTCTTGTCAACTGCTGGAAATGGCCCACCTTGATCATCATTACAAAAGGTTCCACCCCCGCACATCTCCTGCTGGTAATAGCTCACCTTAAGTGATCTCTCTGGTTACAGTGTGGAATCTCTCCTCTGTTTTTTCCACCAAATGCATCCGATGAAGTGAGCTGTAGCTCACAAAAGCTTATGCTCTAATAAATTTGTTAGTCTCTAAGGTGCCACAAGTACTCCTTTTCTTTTTGCGAATACAGACTAACACGGCTGCTACTCTGAAACCTGTGTTAACACAGTTATCCTCACAACACCCCTTTGAAGTGTTTCAATCCCCATACACAGATAGTAAATGGAGGCACAAAATGTCTTGTCCCATCTCACACGGAGTCTTTGAGAGAGCTAGGAACTAACCCAGGTCTCCTGAGTCCCCATCTTCCGACTCAACCACAGCCCAGCCTTTGCAATAGGTTATGTGGTTATATAACTAAGGAGTTGGAAACTTGTTTGAGTGCACTCAGAACTGGCTTGAACTTTCATTCATCTGCCAACCTGGACCATATCTCAACCCCTCCCTGGGCCGGGTCTGTTGGGATCCATCAGTCCTGACTCCATGCTTTACTTGGTTCCTAACAGTATTGATGTAGTCCTGTAAAATCCTTCATGGCTGTTTCCTGGGAGAGAACTGATTACTACTGGGTTATGCTTGCTTTGCAATCAGGTATTGCTAAACATTCTCTTTTTAAGTGACTTAAAAGCTGAGAGTCAAAACTGTAACATTAAATATGATTTTATTTGTTTGACTACATTGTGACATTTCTGTTAGAGTTTCAAACCAAGGAAGGATGCTGTAAAACATAAAATGGTGGCTTCTGTTTCTCCTCCACCAAGTTATTAACTGCCTCCTGTCCCACTGTGGTTGACAGAAGCATATGGCTGCCTGAAGGCAGCTGATTGTTATTTCAAGGTTTTGTGACAGGAAAGTCTTCAGCTGTAACAAACTTTATTTAAAAGCAGCCCTCTTAAAGTCCTTCCCAAGAATTCACAGCGCTGAGGGGAGAAGCCACAGGAGTAGAAGTAGCAAGGTAAAGGTCTGAGAGTTTGGGAGGGAAGGCTCTCTCTCTGAAAGATGTTACATTCTCTTTTATTTAGGCCTGTGCCTGGCAGGATACCAGCAGTTTGGGGGTGGGGAGATGAGAAGGGTTGCATCCAGATTCAGAATGAGGCTGGGATATGACACCAAATGCCTCAAAGAAGGGCTTCCTTAAAATTTTTAGTCTGTTATGTATGCTAGCCTCATGTTATATGCATTTCATTAGGATAGCATAAACCAGGAAAGGAAAAGCAGGTTTAGAAAGAGTAAGAACCAGTCAGCACCTTCATTAGAAATGTGCCAAATCTGTCAGCTTTGTTTTACAAGAATTTGTGTAAACATTGGGCTGCATTCTCTACTAGTGTTACCCTATTGAAGTCAATGGAGTTCTGCCAGCAGAAAACTTGGTACATTTTTTTTTTCCGTTTAGAACTGGGTGGGTTGATACTGTCTGGGTTTCTTGTTGAGTTATGGATTCCAGTAAACTCATATTCTCAAAGGAAAGCTCATCCATGATCATCAAGTTTGTCTGGGGTGGAGGGAAAATGTTGGAAACCATACCAAACAGCTAATTTCATATGATTTCAACAATAACCCCCCCCCCCCCATAAATTGGTCCCAAAACTAGGGTCAGATTCTCTTGCATGGCTAAAGAACATTTCAGAGAATCTGCTTTGGTTTTGAATGAAACATAAAACCAAGCAAGTTTTCACATAGCGCTAACTTTCACTCAGAAACCTGAACTCTATTTTTTTTTTTAATTCTGAGGTTTGAAAAGTGTCTGGTTAACATTTTAAGATATACATGTAGATTTGTGGTTCCCAAATGCTTCCAGTACCTAAATCAGAAAAAAAAATCTATGAAATATAGCTTTTTCCCCAGTATTTCTGATTCAGGTGAAACCAGAGAGGAAAGGAAATCCCACTAAAAAGCATGTTGTTGTGAGACTTTTGCCTCATATCAAAATATGGTTGGTTTGGAGAGGTCCAGAGATGTTTTGCTTCAGCCAATTTGATCCTCATTTGTCCATAATTTTTATAAAATCACTTCCCACTTTGTATTTGTATTTTAGTCCAAATTCAGTTGGGTCTAATATTAGAGTCTTGAAATTTCTGGGGAAATGGAAATTCACTAGCAGAGTTGTGTGAAACTAAAGTGGTTTCATTTTATAAGGCTTTATGTGAGTATTTTGTTCATTTTTAATCCATGTAATTTCACCCAGATTTCACTTTGAGTTGTGCATTCAAACAAACCAAACATCTGAGTGAAACTCACTTGTAACAAAATGATGGGGGTCTAAATGACCTGTTTCCACTCAAGAACGAGATCTTAGGGATAAAAAACCTGTGGCTGGCCTGGGTTAGCTGACTCAGACTCAGAGGGCTCAGGCTGTGAGGCTGAAAAATTGCTGTGTAGACATTTGAGCTCAGGTTGGATCCCAAGTTTTGGGACCCTGCGAGGGTGGAGAGTCCCAGAGCTTGGGCTTTAGCCCAAGCCAGAATGTCTACACAGCAATTTTTAGCCCCACAGCCCAAGCCCTATGAGCCCGAGTTAGCTGACCACTGCGGGCCTTTTATCTCCCTGTAGACACACCATTAGAGTCATTGTGGATAGTCCTCTGAAAACATCCACTCAATGTGTGGCAGTAGTAAAAAAACTAACAGAATGTTAGGAACCATTAGGAAAGGGATCAATAATAAGACAGAAAATATCCGAATGTCACTATATAAATTCATGGTATAACACACCTTGAATACTGCATGCAGTTCTGGTTATCCCATTTCAAAAAAGATATATTTGAATTGGAAAAGATGCACAGAAGGTTGCTGTGGGGAATAATGTGTTACATTTAAAATCTGTGGGTCTGAAATTATCCTTGTTTTGTTTGAAGGTCAGATTCATAAGATTCAAATTTTTTAGATCTGGTATAGGTGTGGATCAAGATGGTGGAAAGATCTTGCAACATTTTACCAGTTGGAGCCCAAAAAACTCACAAAAACAGCTTGCTAGCTTTTCAGCACTGTTCAATCTGTCAGCAACATAGGTCAGCCTCTGACCCAACTCCATACTCTAGCTTAGATGTGACCATCATTTCTACTATAAACTTACCAGTGTTTGCTTTGTTGCTTAGTCTCATAGTTATGATATAGGACTGAGACCCTGAAGATCTTGTTCCAATTTCTGGTTCTGTCATAAAACTCGCGAACTTCCTGTGTGACTTTGGGCAAGTCATTTAATCTCTCAGTGCCTAAATTCCCCATTGGTACAAGGGGAGAAATTCTTGCCAATATTACAAGGGTGTTGTGAAAAAGTATTACTTCATGTTTTTAGGTGCTTATATACAACAATAGTTGAAGCGATACAAGTACCTAGCTAATGAGAAACCTTAATAGGCCGGAATCCCATTCTGAATAGAAATAAAAAGTCAAAATTTCAAATTTCTGAAAGCTGAAAATCTGGAAGAAATTCAGTTTGGGTCCATCAAAATGCTTTGTTTAGATTTTGACCATTTTAAAATATTTTTTTTACTATAAGTAGCTAACATTTCTAAATGAAAAGTCATCTCAAACAGCAGAACTATAATTTTTAGTTTTGAAATGCTGCAACGTGTTTCACGAATTTTGAAACTTGTTTTCAAAAATTTTCTAAACTAAAAAATGTGTTGGAACCGATCTTTTCCCACAGAGTTTTGATTTTGATGAATTGGCATTTTCTGACTAAAAATACCTGACCCATTCTTGCTGCTACCCAGTTGCCCGCTCCTGGGAACAACTTTTTGTATGGGGGCAGGCACACGTAGGGAATAGGAAAAAACATGGCTCTTCCACATACCTACAGCCCCAGAATGGGCTGGTGGTGTGGAGGTGAGCATGCTGCATCCTGATAAGTTGCTGCTGCAAATTACTCTCCATTAGTACAACTGGGGAGCACAATGGATTGTTTCTTAAAGGTGTAATGAAGAACTGAATGTGAAGGTCAGCCACTTGTATCTTTCACTGTTTGCTAGTGTGGAAATATCCCACTCGAAGTTCTTTTTTTATTTCTAGCATATCTTTTATTCCTTGCTAACATTTCAAACTACCTGATACATTTTAAACTTTAGCAGCAAGCATACAGGATCACCACTTCCCCCTCAGGATGCCCCAGTAAATGAGCTTTTCTGATTTCAGTTGATTTTCCCCCCATTCAAATAACTATAAAAGCAACAGATCAGGTAGAATATTTCACATCTTTTATAAGTACATTATCTTTTATACAAACAGCTCTGGAACACATTTGTTCTTTATGCTTTCAATAGCTCCTTATCTATTAAAATCTTCAGCTTGTATATCTGAATTAAATGAGTCAGAGAAGTACAGTGCCAGCTATTTCTAATAACCATCTCAATTCTTAACAAGTTGATTATTTCTTGGCCCTGAATTCTAGTGAAACTTAAGTAGACTCATGCTAAGGCACTTGTTATATACAAATTCCAAATGCTTCTATTTTAAAAACTTCTTCACTACTTTTAAAAATGAGGTGCAATAATGATAAACAACTTGAAAGCGGAATGAATTAGCAACACCTAGCTTTAGAGCAGTACATAAATCTTCACATTTCTCTTCTCTTTTATTGGGAAAGCTAATTGATGCTCAAGTGTATTATCTGAATCATACAGGCAAGATAAATATTTATAAGTGGGAAATTGTGTAATCTTTGAGAAATCCAGCATAGCACTTGCAGACATTTTTCTAAAAACTGACTACTGTCTCCTTTTTCTAAAAACTGACTATTGCTCCTGAATTACACACAAAACACACCTCAGTATAGACATGCAGCTGCCATTAGCATTAAAGGGACTTAGTCAAATGCAATTAATATTTTACAGAGTATCTTCAGAATATTTTTTGCAGTTTTTGTCTTATTCTGATGGATATTTGAAACTGGCGTTAAAAACTGAGTAATATTTGTTTATTTTTGACCAAAAAGGAAATAAAAGTCTAAGATTGTGTAAGCTGATTTCTAAAATCATACTTACTACCCAGATAATACTAAAAAGCACTTTTCATTCAGTATTCCACAACATACCCAAGTCACTATATGAAGATACCTACACTTATTAAACCATAGGCTTCTCTTAGTTCTCAGTATGGGGGTTACACAAGGGGAGAATTTGGCACATTGTGTAAATTTTATAATTAACACAATCTGGAAATTATTTTTATATAATGGCACTTTAAAAAGCTAGCATATTGGCAGTCAATGTTTGTTTCATCTCTCTATCTGGGATATTTTTAATACAACCATCACTGTAGTGTTTAGGCACCATTTGAAAATAGTATTCCAGTGCAAGAAAATATATAAGACTATCATCCAGAAATATTAATTACCAATTGGAAAATTATGTAGCTCAACCATAACGTAATGCCATGGTTCATTACCTGCATATACTCTCTCCTCATAGTGCCAGTGGTTACATGCAGATATTCCATATGACTTCATAAACACAGGAGCACCCACTGTTAAGCAGTGATTAATTCCTGTGAGACCATGTGATGCCCTGTAATTCTTTAATGGTGCCAAAGTGATATATGGCATGAGTATATACTTTGGCTACTCAGCAAAATGACCATGGGAAGTATTAGGGACATCTCTCCTTGGAGCACTCTATTGGGATTTAAATCACCTTGGAAAAAGAACTACAGCCAAGGTATTTGCATGTGCAGCGGCTCGGGGAGGGGGAAGAGCAGTTCTTAAAGATACATTAGCCCCTTTTATGTTACTGAGTTTATTGTGCAAAGGAAAATGGAATGCATGTCCTTTCATAGAAGGACTTGCACATCACCAAAGGCATGTTTTTTTCTCTCTCTTTCTTTTCTGTGCAGGTTCTACATTGCCTTTTATGTTTTCCGTGATACTTTATTCATCATAAAATGAGCTCCTTCTCTGCAACAAACCAATAGTCAGTTCCATCAAGAGCAACATGTGAAATGAATCCATTTAAAAAACCAAGTATGTTACTATAGCAATTGAAACTATTCAGTGATGCACTCCAGATATATTTCAGAGTAGCAGCCATGTTAGTCTGTATTCGCAAAAAGAAAAGGAGTACTTGTGGCACCTTAGAGACTAACAAATTTATTTGAGCATAAGCTTTCGTGAGCTACAGCTCACTTCATCAAATGCATCCGATGAAGTGAGCTGTAGCTCACGAAAGCTTATGCTCAAATAAATTTGTTAGTCTCTAAGGTGCCACAAGTACTCCTTTTCTTTTTACTCCAGATATAAATGAGCTAGTCAAAATGACGTCAGCTGGAGTGTTGTGGCTAAAATATATGGTCTTGATAATTGTCACAAGCATGATGATGAAGGGACTGGATAGGTTCTCTGTTTACCCATAGCAGCAAATCCTAATCCCATTGATCCAGATTCTACCACCCTGATTCATTCTGAGTAGCACTTCACTCCAACATGAGTCCTACTGAAATCAATGGGAGGCCTCTTGGAATAAGGTACTGCTCAGCACAAGTAAAGGTGGCAGTCTCTGTGCCTCAGCTAGTAGTCCTGGTGAAATGAATGGAATTACTTGCATGGTAACATATACCCAACTGGAAAATGGGTAGTAGAATTAGGCCATATCAAGCACTTCAATGTCTGTTCTGTCACCCTTAATGAAGTTGAATGGTACCTTACTTTGCAAAATCACTGGAACCACTTGAAGAGTAAGATGCTGCTCAAAATGACTGAGGGCGGCAGATTCAGCCCCATATACTGTTAATTCTTCAGGATATTGCTATATTTTTATTGTTATATAAATTTCAATGCACATCAATACAAACATGATGTACAATACAAGAATCAAATATTACTACAGTACTAACAAGTGTTTGGGCTATGAGTGGGGAGTTTCTCACAGACCTGGGATGAAGGATTCCTCTTCATATAATTTTATATATAACATATTAAGTAAATTTAATGCTTGTGAAATTAAAGAACCAATAGTACTGGCTAGAGTGTGGCACCATGAAGACTGGTAAACATGAGGCCCCAAAAAGAGCTGGTGAAAGATGGCCTCTCCACAATCTTCCTTGAATCTATTTCAGGCCTTCAGTGTCTCTGAGCCTGTTACACAGAAAAGTTCTCTACAAGCATGGCCTGGAAAGCTGTGCCTTTGCACCTCAATCTTATTGTATTGGAATACCTTTGTTATTGTAGTCAAGTGCTTGTCTTGACGGAGACACAGAATCATGCCAAACCATGTGTTGATTTGTGATGTGGACAAACAGGGTAGGAAGAAAAACTCCATTTCCAAAAGCTTCATTTGCTTTTATGGCTTAAGCTGGTCAAATTTATTTATAGCTCAAGAGGTAAAAGGCTACATACACTGCATTAACCCAGTGAGCTACTTTCTGTATCTTTGGAATTGGAAAATTATTTTGCTAGCTATAATACAATTTCTGATGTTGAAATGTATGTAATTTTATTTTTATTCCTAAGAAAACGATAATTTTCAGCTCTCATAGTCAAGGTTTTTAAACGTGTATGATTGTATTAGGCAAAATTGAACCTTTTATGTTTGTTTAACAGATATGTCAGTTGTCGTGAGGTTTGTTTTTTTTAAAATTACTGTCCAGATTTTTCTTTATTTGTAGAAGATCACAGTGTTAGGGATGTAATACCAAGAAAGATAATGTGTAAGTGGAAACCCCAATAGACAAAAGGTGTCCTTTTGTTAAAAGCTTCTACCACATAGGGATTCAGGAGTTTATGCAGCCTTTTTTTGTCTGGGACACAGGTTCAATCCAGGCACATGAGAATGAATTTGATGCTGTCCATCTAACTCCTAATGGATGTCCACAAAACAACCACAGGGCTGGTATGACTGGTAGTTTCAGATCAAGGAAAACTCAGAAAAGGAGTAAAAGTTCAGCACTGATGTGCACTGGCAGAACTCTGCAGTAGCTTTCAAACTGCTCTGCCTACATTTTGCCTGGCCTGAGCCAGTGCGCCCAAATCCAAACTTCCATCAATACAAAAGTTAGAAAGCTAACTCCCATCTACAGTGACCTCTTGACAGTCACGTTATTGAAGGGCACACATGTTGGATCCATGGCAAACAGACATGGGTTGGTCAACAGACACCTGTTTTAGAAAGAATACAGGTGGCTGTGTTGATTCACGTGGAAAGGAAAGTGTTCCTGATCTTTGTGCCTGACTCAGCAATCACCTTAATTCCTCATTCATGGCTGCACTCTGAACTGTATGATCATATAACCAGTGATGGCTAAGATGGCTCAGTGGTCCATCTCACAAATAAATTTTAAAATGAACTGGCCAGATTGAGTATAGGGCAATGAATGGAGCGAAGGTAGAGACTAACTATTGCAGGGTTTCCTGACATCAGTGGTATTTCCACCTCAAAATCTTACTTTATGTTTTAGTTCCATTCATGGTCTTCCCTGGCTAATTGATTAACAGTTCCTATGAAGTTAGCTAGGGAACACTGTCTAGTTTGTGCAAGCCACTTGATTCTAGCTACTCATCGCCCTTAGGTGAGAGGTGAGGAAGGTGATGTTAGGCATATACAGCTATCATAGCTGATCAAAGGAACATGTCAGCTGGGGAAGAGTCCTCTTCTGTAGGTGAGGATATTTTTTTTGAGTAATCAGTGGAACTACTTTACCAGTTTATTCTGTCTGTATCAGCATTTTCTGCCTACCCATTAGTCTGTTTTTATCAAGTATCAATCAATCACCATGCTATCTAGTTATGGTATCTAAAGGTTGATGTATATTGGCAAGTTCACACTGTAAAGAGACCAAAGGTGAAGTCAATGGGAGTAATGTTTAATATACTGTTCTATAGCAGCCAAACATTGCAATTGTCTTCCTCTGAAGTATGCAGTACAAGGGCCCCAGAGGCCCATGAAGGTCTTTTGGGCCAGCAATCTTACAGGCTATTTCTTATTCATTTGAATCCCTGACAGCCTTAAACATTTCTGTTTGGCTTGGTTGCAGGGTAACTGGTTCAGGTAATCTCCTTTCTTTTCCTAGAGAAGTCGTGGCCCTGCAGCTTTTTCTTCTTCTTTGTTACAGCTGACCAAATGTCAGGTTAACTTGTGGAAATCATTCCCATAGATGGGGTGTTTTTGTGTTAATTGGATGGAATAGCATTACAGGGTACGCACCAGGGTGCTTTCCTTTTCTAAATATATTTTTGCATTCTTTTGTAGTTCTTATGGGTTTTTTTATCCTTTTGTGGTCTGAATAGATTAAAAAATAAAAAGAATGCTAAACAAAATTCACCAAAATTTTAAAAAAAATGCAAAAAAACCCCTTTCTATTACTAATCGTGTCAATCATAGAGATTTTTGAGAAGCACATAGAATTATTTTCTTTTGAATTGTTCGGCATGATGCAAACGGTGTGAATTTCTGCAATTTTACTTTTATCTTGCCTTGAATGATGAGCTGACATTATGAAAAAGTAAGAAAAATAGCATTAGCTATTTGATGACTCATAGTCATGCCACAATTTTATTTATTGATTTATTCATTTAATTAAAAGCAATTTCAGGGCCTGATCCTGGAGCATGCTGAGTTCTTGCAACTCCCATTGAAGTTAGTTCTTGGTGAAGGGAGGAAAGACAAGAGTAGGGCTGTGTGAAATTCAGAGTCTGTCTATACTAGGCAAATGCACAGTTACAAGAGTAAATGGTGCAGGCAAGTATTGATTGCGCCATGGTGCTGTTAGAAAGTGCAGTATTTCCATGCTGCACACCTGAAATTAAATCATGGTGCCAGTGATGTCAGTGGGAATTGTGCCATTGATTTCAATGGGGCAAGGATTTCACTCTTGGTTTTCTGAGAAAGATTACCCTGGCTGCACCAATGTTGCATTGAACTCCCAATGCTTCTAGTCTATTACTCCTATTAGCACTTCCTGGGGCAGCTAGTTTTAAAAAGAAAGTATTATATTTTGCAGGTGCATAAGAATAAGAATGAGAATTACAACAAATAGTTGTAATTTTATTATGCATTTGTATAAAAATATTTATCAACAAGTATTCCTTTAAATCGTATGTCATGGAATTGTCTGTAGGATGAGTGACAAAGATGGTTAATTTGCACCTATAGATTCATTGTTTGGTTTCTAACGTAAATTACAATGGTTTATTCTAATGATTGTTTCCAGTCATTGATTGTGTCCTGTCCATGCATCTGTGCATGTGATCTGAAGACCCTCATGCTACTGTAGGCTCAGTGGTGAAAGGAGGGCAGAATATTCTTGTTCACTTTCTGTCTGGCTGTTTCTTGGGCTGGAGGCTTGTTATTTATAATGACAAGCACTGCCGCTCATCATTGTTTGGTGTGGTTCTGTTGAAAAGTTTTAAGTTTTGTTTTTTTACCTATTGTGGGTTTGATACTGTCCCACTGATTTCAAAGGACCTTGGCTATATGTTGGCTGCAGCCTCAGGCTCTATTTTTCATTTGGGTTCTGATTCCTTTTCTCTCTTGTGTTTTCTCCACTTGGATCCAGAAGATGGACATGCTCTGGACCAGGTTCAAAAGGGAACAGGTCTATGCCCATTAGGCCCTCTACTCATTAGGACCACTGCCTCTGAATTCAAATATATATGCTTTTTTGTTTGTTTGTTTTACTAGTTGGCATGTCTTATCCAATTGGGCTGTTGATCTCTATTTACTAACAAAAGATTAAATGAGTGCTTCAGCTAATCACAAATCATCTTATTTGTAAGTGAACATTAAGCTTTGGTACTTTTTACATGCAAGTTCTCCATAATACAAAATTTCAGCAGCACTTTATAGTTTTAAAAAAACCAAACAAAAAAAAACCCCTACTTGTCTATATCATCTGGTCTCTAAGTGCCTGAAGCACACAATAGATATGTTCTCTAAGCCAATCATAATGCAGGAGGACAATAATAGTACAGTGAGCAACAGTTATTGTACTAACATCCATCAGATAAAATAATTATATTTACAGTACATTGGTCATTTAGCATGAAAGAAATAAAGTCATTGTGATATAATATTGGCACAGGAACAATGTTCCCTGCTTTGAAAACAAACATCTCAGCTTTGCATTAGCATTTATGTAGCAGCAGGAAACCATTATCCTGCAACAACATTCTAGTCCATTGACATCACTTTATCACTTGGCTGCTTATCTATGATTCTTATTGTACTGAATATTACTTTTTATTAACCAGGCTTCTAAAAATGTCTTATGTTGCTAAGGGCTTGCTTCCATTAAATTCAATGGGATTAGGACTGGGAATTAAGTGACCTAAATTAAAAAGTCATTATATGTCTTTTGTATGGCACTCAGATACCACAGCGATTGACAAGAAACTAAATGACAACAGAATATATGCTGTTACACCAGAGGAGTGAAAATGACTGACTATAGTCAATCATACTGGAAGAATGTATACAGGATACTCGACTGGATAAAATTCTATTTTAGCTTTACACACAATAACATGGTTAGTATGATGTCAATACTAGTTTACCAGTACTAGTTTTAATTTACTTGAGAAAGTTATTTGGAAAACTTTACAATCTCTTTAACATAATCAGAGCTTGCTGCTACTGTTTACTGACCACAAAATTCATAAAAACATGGTTTTGATTATTTTAAACAATTAATGGGTTGATAGGAAATTGGTGGCTCATGGGTGAGTTACTAGCATATAGCTTTTTCACCTCTAGGCCACTGGCTCAAATGTGGGCAGGGTCATTAGTGATATAAAGTGTTTACGAGAGAATTGCTGTCCCTTGGTCTCTGTGGAATGACTTGGTGATATCCAGCTAGTTTCTACTGAACAGGAGTACAAATTATGAAAACCATCATCATGGCACCAGGGTCGGCCCAACATTGTGGCACCTGAGGCGGGGAGCTTAAATGACGCCCCCATGCCCCCTCGCTTTGGCCAAAACTTTGAAAGGTCTCAATTCTGCTTCTTCCTGTTCTACTCCTCTCATGTTACTGC
Organism: Dermochelys coriacea; assembly: GCF_009764565.3. Lineage (NCBI taxonomy): Eukaryota > Metazoa > Chordata > Testudines > Dermochelyidae > Dermochelys > Dermochelys coriacea. Next base: position 94,494,047 of record NC_050072.1, read on the forward strand.
TCTGTTACCTACCCCAATAAAGGAGAACTAACAACTTAAAATGCCTTGTTCAAAAAATTTTAAGTAACACTTAACTTTCAAATGCCTGAACGGCAAATGTAACTTTTCTTGTGCGCGTAGTAAACATTGGCATTTTAATCTGTTTGAATAATCAAAGTGGTGCTTTCTATGCCTTCTTGGCTGCAAAGATTTGAACTGCTGCCTAAAGGTCTACAGTCTGGGCCAGCTCATGTTCTATTGAGATGTGTCACTGTAGAGTGGAGATGTGTTTTTATTAACTTCAGCTTGGAGAAGCTGTGTTCTCCACTGGCAACTGTTACAGGAAGTGTTAGAAGTATGCACAGAGCAACAAAAGCATTTGGAAAGAGGTTGGTCATCTTCTTTGTGCACATATATTCCAGAACAGCCTTTGGAGTTCATTCTGCTGAAATGTATCCTGAAAGGGCTTTCAGTTCATCACCTAAATCACTCACATCAATAATGCGCATGTCATCATATGTCAACACTGTCTCTAGTGCCCTGCATTGCTGGTGCAGGTCTTCTTCAGGTATAGGGAGGAGTTTTGGAATATCGTACAACATCTCAAATATACTGCTGTGTTGCTTGAACTGCATGAAATGTTCTTCAACTGACTGAATTGCACAATCTAGCACCTGGTTAAAGAATTCAACTTTGAAGTGTTGTTTGGGGTCTCTTATGGATTATCCTATGCCTCGTAATCAAAATGTCTTCTTCGGTGACTCTTGTATTCTTGAATGGGTGGGAAAATAGCTTCAGTGTGAAGTTCCTCTGCCAACTTCTGTGCACTCTTCAGAATGTTTTGAAATCCCTCATCTGACCGGTAAGACTGTAGGTATGACTTTGCTTTGTCCAGTTGTTCCATTGCTCCAGATATATCAAGGTGATCACCTTGGAATCTCTTGCTCACAACATTTATTTCAAACAGTATGCATGCCACAATACTAAGCCACACAGAAATGTGAAGTTATGGATGTTTCTGGTAATTCCATTTCCCTCTGCCACTGTTCTCCCACGAACAGTTCCTGTCATAGCATTATCCTCCATAATGGCAAATATGGCATCATCTATCTTCCCAATTTGGTGTGATAGGCTTTATCGCCTCCACTCGACTTTCCCATCATGTGGCACTCAGTGGTTTCAGTGTCAGAGAGGATGTTCCCAGATGTTGCTTCAAAATTTGCCATAGATGAGTTGATGCAGAGAAAAAGGCATAGATGCTTTGAATTACATTAAAAAATTCAGCAGTCTCACTAGAAGCTGATGCTGCATCACTGACCACCAAGTTCAATGAAAGAGAACTTCATGGGACAAAAAAAGCACAAGGGTTTAACTCTCAGATCCGTGTCTGCAGTCCTCTGTTCTTTCCTCTCATGTTGGCATCATTATCGTAGCCCTGACCTCTCGTGTCAGCTATCGCAATTCCCATATCTTCCAGCTTTTTAAGAAGCACATTTGTCATACTAGCTCCTGTAGTATCATCAATGTCAATAAATTCTAGAAAATGCTCTCTGACAGTCACCATTGCAGGGACATTTTCACTAGGTTCTGTTGTTGTTACAAAATGCACCATTAAAGTCATTTGTTCCATATGGCTGATATCAGGTGTGCAGTCCAGAATAACAGAGTAATAACAGAGTAATATCTTGCTGACCTCAGAACTGCCACAATCTTCTGTTTGACTTTTGTTGCCAGTAACTGTATGATCTCATTTTGAATTGTTTTTCCAAGGTAGTGGTGTGTGTACATTTCTTGGGTGGCGACTCTTTTTAGATGCTCCCGCAGTAGAGCATCAAACTCAGCCATCAGCTCCACAATTTTAAGGAAGTTTCCATTGTTTGGCACATACAGCCGATCTAAAGTGCCACGCAGTGCTAGGTTTTGGGTAGCAAACATTCTCACAATGGCAATGAGCCTTTTCAGAACATTTTGCCAGTAAAGAGACTCTGATGCAATCTTCCCTTGATTCTGATCATCTATGGTGGCCTTTAACCTTAGTCTCATCTCAAGCTCTTTCCACCTATGGAATGCTCTCTGGTGATTTGCTACCTTCTTATGGCATGCCAGATTTCTAGCCAGATTTTTCCAGTCCCTTGTTCCTGTCGAACCCAATGTGAAACATTAGACTGGAAGAGTTTGCAAGAAAAACAGTATGCAGCATTCTGGGTTTTTGAGTACATAAGCCATGGCCTCTCCACTTTGTTACCAGTGGGGATTTCATGCCAGTAATGTGTTGGATGGAAACTTCTATTTTCATTGTCTTTGGGGAACATGAACTTTTTCACTTGCTGTGGCCCATGCAGTACAAGGAAGTCCCTCAGGCTACTGCTCAAGTGGGTTCACAGTCCTGGATCATCTAGACTTAAGGAACTAAACTCAGCAGCATCTGTTTCTTGTGCCTCCACCACACTCTTCTCTGATCTACACTTTTCTTCAGGAATATGCATGGTTACATCCATTTGAGATGGAGATATGGATGCTGCAGTAGCTGCCAGGTCACCTGCACTCTGAGTAACTGGAACTTCAGGCATCTCCTCACCACTCACATCTTCACTGGGGCGAGAAGGCTCACCATGAACATTTGTGTCTGTGTATCTCAGTAGAGCTCCTTCCTGCTGAGATAGAAAAGCTTCTTTTGCTTTCTTTCTTTTTCTGAATGCTGCCCCAGAGAGACATTTTCTTCTTTCACTCATGACTTCTATTCTGTGCCAGCTACAGTGGCTCTCAACACTCAACTGAAGGGGACAAATAAGCAGGCTGGTAGCAGGGCCTGAGTGAGGGAAGATATCGGCGTCTTAAGGGCCTAACTGACTCCTACTACTTCAGTTGACTGCCTGTTCTCCTCAAGTGGGTTCAGGGAAGCAGCAGGAAACAGGAAGCTCCCTGAGAAGCTGGTGTTAATCAGTCCAGGCTCCTGGGGGTACTAGAGAGGTACATAAGAGGCTCCTCCTCCTCTCTCTCCCTGCAGCTCCTGCTGCTTTCTGTTATTCCCTCTCACCTTTTCTCCTGCCTGCCTGTTATGTCTCTTGTGCCCTCCTTCCTCCAGCACAGCACTCCACCATCTCTGTGCATCTAGAGCAGAGAGAATCCATATGCACCAGCAGCAGACACAATTTTTTACACTTTGGGTCCTAGTGCCCCCCCTGTCCCCCAAAGTCTGGCACCTGAGGCGGCCACCTCAGTTCACCTCATGGTAAGGCCAGCCCTGGTTGGAACCAATTGGTTCTCACACAGGCACCAGTAGAACAACCGTGTTTAGTGTCAATGTTTAGTGCACAAATATGCAGTACTGTTTGTGGAAAAGGGATAAATAGCAACCTTTTGATGTTGTTAACATCATGTTAACAGTATGACAGGATCCTGTTTGGCCTGTTCTGAACATCCCTCCCAGCCCACCTGGACCTGTGAAGTGCTTGCCACAGTAAGTGAAGAAGAGGGGAAACAGTACTGCACAGGAACAGTACTGACTCCCTCCCCGTTGTGCACTGGAGGAGGAGATGTATCTGTGGATTTCAAGGGACTGAAAATAATCCATGATACTGTTAGGCTTTCCATGCAGCTTAACCAAAAATAACTTATTCCTGCCCTGCAACATCCCTGCTATTTCAGTTCTCAGTAGAAATAACTATCACACCAAATTCTGGTGAACCTCATGGAAGTTTTGTGATATGTAAAAATAGGCTGTATGATGAATTCATGAAATTCATGTTCATGTTTAACCTAACTTAAACTTTTAAATAGGGTTGCCAAAAATGAATGGCCACTTCAATAACTACTTCCAGAATAACTGCACATAGCACCTTTCATACTGAAAGTATCCTAAAGCACTTCAAAGTACAGAGTTATTGCAGCTATTATGCACTCAAGCAATAGCCCACACACAGACTTAGACTTTGGCTATTTTTCTTGAGGCAGAATAGACAATGAAGAATATGAGAAATGGAACAAAGAGCAACCCTGTTCTGAATGAGATCATCATGACTCATTGATCTCGTTCTGAAAGTCCATTAGGGTTTCAGAAAATCCACTGCCTCCCACATTAGAGGCACTTTGAATTTTTCAGGAGCTTTTAGTAGCATGAATTTTGGCAGATTTTATATTACATCCAAAATAACTGTGTTTATAAGAAAGTTATGGTAGCAAAGTCAAACATTCAAAAGTTAGGAAATACCAGAATTAAGATGGTCCATGCAACATGAATTCAGCACCTTTGTGCATATGCCTATGATACTGTCTTTAATTACATGATCACATACTATTTTTTCTACAGAACCCCTACCTCGTTCAGTGCACAGGATGAATGGTATTCATTGAATGGGTAGCTATTCAATATCCTCTCTATCGTCACCATTCAGTATGTCCCCACATGCACTACTTACGGCACAACACCCAAAACCTGCACTGAGTACAGAATTATTAATTTTCTCATGGACTTTGCTAGGTGTTCTCAAATATTATCTTACATCTTTACAAACAAAGAATTTATCTTTACAACACCCCTATGAGGTGAGGGGATAATATTCTCCTCATGTCACACCTGGAGAACTGAGGCGCAGAGATTAAAGCTTAAATTTCCAAAAGTTTCAACTAATTTTAGATGTCCAATTTGAAAGGGTTTGATTTTTCAGATCCCTTAGCATTTTATATGACAAGAGCAGAGCTCTCATGGATCTTGCTTGCTGCTGTGAATGCTCCTCACTCTGGCAAATCAGCCCTGAGGTGTGTCCAACTGGACACCTAGAAAGTGAAGAACAAACTATACAAGTGCTTAGTGAAAATTTTGGCTTATATGACTCATCCAGCACTAAACTGGAACTCCGCTGCAGAGGCAGGGTTAGAATCAAATTCCCCAGGGGAATATTCAGCTGCCTTAATCCTGAGACCATCCTTTCTCTCCCTGCCTCCTATACTACACACCTTCCAAATTCTGCAACAAATGAAGCAGGGACAGTAGCCCTATGGACAGTAGCCTCCTTAACTACACAGCTGTGATTCATCCCCAGGGCACACTGAATGAGGCCGGGGTCCTGTGGAAAAATATAGTATGTGATCATGTATAAAAGACTGTACTATAATTCATACACACAAAGGGGCAAATTAAGGTTTCACAGGCAACCTTAAGTCTGGCATTTGCTAACTTTATGTGTTTGACTGTGCAATTTTAACGTTCTGACCTAGTAGGACTGTCCTATAGCTTAGGTGCCACTAGTAGAAGCCATCAGCATGCAGAGTATGAATCAAGCTAAGTGTTAGCTGAAGCAAACCTCTGAACTTTTTGAGGTTTGCCTATCATCAATTTGTATCTGCAATGAGAACCTAACAGGCAACAGTAAGGGAAATCCTTCACCCCAAAATTTAAATGAATAGATACATTTTTTAATTCCTTCTATTCATGTGCCCATCTAAGGAATGAACAGTTTTTTCAAACAAGACCTCAGGTTTCTTTATATCCCCAATATTAGATGCCAACTAAATTCTTGAAAAATAATAATAATTAAGAAGAGTTTACATGACCACCTCCGTCTCTTTGATTTTCTTTCTCCAGTTTATTAAAGTTTTATTAATTTAATCAGGGAGCAGAAATAATACCATATGACTTAGCAGACAATCATACTCCATGAATAATGAATAGTGAAGACTGAATAGTGAAATTCATGATCAGAGTGACTAGTTGGTGAAGAATGCAAAGGCTGAAATATGTTTCCATAAAATGTTCCAGCATGTCTGGATAAAGTACCCCCTTTATTTAAAAGAAATTCAAGTCTTTGTGCAGACAATTGAGAAACAGAACACGTCCCCTCCCCTCTAAATTTATCAAATAAATTATTTGCTATGAATATTTCACCCAGCTGTATTCAAGATTAAAGCAGAAACTTAGCCATTCTTGCACGGGTGAAGTGAGAGCTTAATGAATAGCAATGGGCATATTCTTATCCTGCTGTGGAATTGATATGAAATTTGTGTGTAACTCTAATTTATGCTAATGAGATTTATGAGCATAAATACTCAAGCAACAAGACTATATATTCATATGTATATATCCCTTAATTATAGACTTCATCATCTTGATACTTTTTTGCTTTCCCAGTCTCTAGAAAATGCTGGCAAATTAAATGCATTTCTTTATTTAGACCAAAGAATATTTTATATGTTAAATTCACTAACAATCAGGGAAAGTTAAATGAAAATGTTTCTTTACTATGTAATGCACCTCATTTCTTCATCGTCTTTTTAAAAAGTACTTTTTAAAAAGTTTCTGTGTTTTGCCATATGAGACGACTCAAATAGCCGAAGCATAAAAGGTGTAATAATTAATTACTGCATGAGTCACCAGCAAATTCTACTTTAATTCTTTCTGTAAGTACAATAAAGGGGAAACGAAATATTTTTTCTGTGTGTCAACACTCTCACTCCTTGTACTTCATTAAATCAAGATGATATAAGTCCCAACAGACTGGAGTGTAAATTTTAAAGCTGTATTGATTTAACCTTCCCTTTGTAAATATTTCATGGTTCCATAATGTGCAAATGCAGCCACGCACAGAACAAAGGATTGCACTTTTCTGTTAGTATAAAGAGGGGGCATATGACAGCTTTTATTATGCCATTTAGAAAATATAACATATGACAATGCATGAGGATATTTTGTCATTGTTATGAATATCAAGGAGGATTGATGCAACATTGTTTTTCAAGTGAAACTTTCATAAAGGAGGATACTTGAAATTGTGTCACATTCTTAAATATAAATCCGCTTTCTAGTCATAGTTTTAATACCTTTTTCTTAGCACTTTTTCTTATACTCAAATATAATTCTGTTTAAAGAAAGGGCCCTTCTGTCAGTCCTACGTAAGTCATCCAGCCAAGTTCTATTTCTGAAATTGTAACATCCTGATTATTTCTACAACAAAGGAATGGGAGGTGATAGACATATGTGGGTCCTGATTCTTGTGCTGCTGAGCAGTTCAAAGCAGCTGGAAATTGGGCTTAACTAGTTCCTTTAGGTGTTCCCTTATGAGAGGAATCCCTGAGTTGTATAGATCTTGCATAAGGGCTCTAATCCATAGCCTCTCAGCTCCTGAAAAGATGAAATTTCTGTGAAAAATTTTGCATTTCTTGTCTAAATTTTCCTCTGGGGATGAGGAAGGAGGGAACAATTGGCTTCCTACTGTTAAAGTTTAAAGTTGAAATACATTTGAAAGGTATTATCTGCTTTACAGTCTCTACATCTGAGAGCTTAACCACAGTAGGCATCTGCTGGTGATAATTACAATGCCACTAGTACTGGGGTTTGAACCAAATAGGTACATCATTGCCAAGCCATAAGCACAAAAAAAGATCTTGTGCAAGATTGAAATTCATGAGCCCTGCCGGAGCTGATTAAATGTGTAGATTTTTGAGTAGAAATTTACAATATCATTTGTGCCTCCAGTCCTACAGATTTTTTTGAGAATATAAATCAAAATCAGAAAGCCCAAACTATAAACATACTGAAATTAAACAGACATATCCTTTTTTTATGTCAAAGAGCTCATTTTACAAATAGTTTTAGCAGAGTGTTACTAGTTAGAGTGAACACAATCATGGCCATTTTTTCTACCCTTTATAGATGCCTAGGCAGAATGAGGGACACTATTCATCTCCATATTGTTTCATTATGACAAAGTAGCAAGAACATTACTTAGGATATTCATTTCAGCAATATTATATCACCTAGTCCACTCTACTACAGTCTGTAAAAAGTAACTGGATCTTAGTAAGGTCAGTATCTACTTTAATGACTACCTAAGCCTTTTACCCTACCTAGATTCCGTTTCTTTTCTTTAAAACATATTTTTTTTATAACCCAAAGTTGCGTCTTGTAGGAAAACAAGACAGAGAGAAGCTATTGCACATCCATAGATGTGCATTTATAATGGTGGCACATTTTGTTTCCATTCTATGGTATATTACCTCAAGTTGTAAAAATAGAGAAGCCACATAGAGATATTCTCTCACACAGTCTGTTCAAAAAGAAAAGGAGTACTTGTGGCACCTTAGAGACTAACAAATTTATTAGAGCATAAGCTTTCGTGAGCTACAGCTCACTTCATCAGATGCAGTCCACCAAATGCATCCAATGAAGTGAGCTGTAGCTCACGAAAGCTTATGCTCTAATAAATTTGTTAGTCTCTAAGGTGCCACAAGTACTCCTTTTCTTTTTGCGAATACAGACTAAGACGGCTGCTACTCTGAAAACAGTCTGTTCAGTATTCCTCAGTCAGGCATATGTTCCACTGATTATAGAATGAGTTTTGCATATTATTTAAGAGTCCCACATTTTGATGCCCTTGCTCTGGATCAGTAACAGCAGTAGAAGTAGGCCAAGGAGAGTGATGATAGTCAATGGGCAAAACCTGGTCTCCATTTAAATCCTTAAGGGCTTTGTCATGATTTCAGTGGGATTAGGATTTGGTTCAGTGAGCTGAGATCTAGGATTTAGGGATATTCAGTAATTAATTTCCATTCTTGTTCAACTTTAGAGAAAAAGAAAAGAAGCTGGGGGAGGCTCTAAGTAATACCATTCAATAGCTGTTAATTTTCTAATAGCTTTTCATGATACTGGGTGCCTCCAGCCATTCAACACTGTTAATTTTCTTGTTGCTGCCATCAGTGATCTCTAAGGCTCTTCCTGGCTCAGGAATAGAAAGAAGCCTGAAAAGGTGTCTCATTCTTTATCACTCACCTCTTCATTCCTAAGCAATTGCCAGTACAGGGCCATGAACAGAGCCAGCTAACAAGAGTTTTGCAGGGCATAGCAGCAGATTCCGCAGCCAGTCAGGCAGCGGCACAGACAGCTGCAGCGGCACAGGAACTAGCAAACAGAGCTCTAAACAGGGGAGTTTGAGTGGGAGTTTGGAAGGGGAGTTTGTATTGTGGTGCTTGTTTGCGGTTTGCTTTTGCTGGGGGGGTGGTCTTTTTGGTATGCCTTGTGTTTCCCAGATTAACAGGATTTAGGTGGGAAGGTGATGACAGATATGGAGGCAGCTGTGGGAGTGACTCCTGTAGTGGAAGACACATTGAGGATGACTGGATGTGGAAGCTGTGGTATGTACATGATCCTGGATGGGGGAACCGGTAAGAGTTTTTTCTGCATGAAATGTCGTCTGATGGAGCTGATGGAGGAAAAGATCCGAGGTTTGGAGATGCAGGTGGAAAGTCTGGTTGAGTTTAGGAAGGGGTTTGAGCAGATGATGGAGCAAAGATATGAGGTATCTGAAGGGAAAAGCTCAGACTCACGGATGGAAGCAGGGCTGGGGAATTTTGAGGGGAGACTGGGTGAGGAAAGTGGTCAGTGGAAATATGTGACTCAAAGAACCAGGCAGAGGAAAAGACGGGCTAGTGAAGGAGAAATAGAGCTTAGGAACAGGTTTGCAGAGTTGGAAAATGAAGAAGGGGCTCAGCAGGTACTTGTTGAAGGTGGAAGGGTAAGGAAGAAGAGAAGAGAGGCTAGTCCTATAGGAAAAGTGGAAGAGTCAAGGGAGACTACACCAAACATGAGCCCCAGGAGGATACAGGATGGGTTGAAGACGATTATAAGGGAAAATAGGAATGGAAAGAACTTGCAGCCAGAGGGAACAGGGGAGAGATTCGAGAATAGCACAGTCACCAGGAAAAGGCAGGTCTATGTGATCGGGGACTCTTTATTGAGAAGAATAGACAAGCCTGTAACTAGAGCTGATCCAGAGAATAGAAGGGTGTGCTGTCTTCCGGGTGCTAAGATACGGGATGTAGACCTGAGGTTGAAAAGGATCCTAAAGGGAGCGGGAAAGAATCCCCTAATTATCCTTCATGTGGGAACAAACGATACAGCTAGATTCTCGCTGGAAAGTATTAAGGGAGACTATGCTAGGCTGGGGAAGACGCTTAAGGAAATTGAGGCTCAGGTGATCTTTAGCAGGATCCTTCCTGTTCCTAGAGAAGAGCAACAAAGATGTGACAAGATTATGACTGTCAACAGATGGCTTAGGCAGTGGTGCTATAATGAGGGCTTTGGGATGTATGGCCACTGGGAGGCATTCACGGACAGAGGACAGTTCTCTCGGGATGGACTTCATCTGAGTAGGGAAGGAAATAGACTTCTGGGATCGAGGCTGGCACAACTGATAAAGAGAGCTTTAAACTAGGAATTAGGGGGAGATGGATGGGAGATGTCCAGGAAATCTCCACGCCAGATTTTAGCATTGAGAGGGAAGAAGATGAAGTAAGAAAGGATACAGCTGTGGGTAGGAGAATGTGTATAAGGAGTGAGGGCGGTGTGGATACTAGTCTAATAGGTTATACGGCTGTAGAATGACTGTGCCTAATAGGGTACAAAATGTGAGCAAGACCAAACAGCAAAAATTAAGATGTTTATACACCAATGCGAGGAGCCTAGGTAACAAAATGGAGGAACTAGAGCTACTGGTGCAGGAAGTGAAACCAGATATTATAGGGATAACAGAAACAAGGTGGAATAGTAGTCATGACTGGACTACAGGTATTGAAGGGTATGTGCTGTTTAGGAAAGACAGAAATAAAGGTAAAGGGGGTGGAGTAGCATTGTATATCAATGATGAGGTAGAATGTAAAGAAATAAGAAGCGATGCAATGGATAAGACAGAGTCCGTGTGGGCAAAAATTACATTGGGGAAGAAAACTAGTAAAGCCTCTCCAACGATAGTGCTTGGGGTGTGCTATAGACCTCCGGGATCTAATTTGGATATGGATAGAGCCCTTTTTAATGTCTTTAATAAAGTAAATACTAATGGAAACTGCGTGATCATGGGAGACTTTAACTTCCCAGATATAGACTGGAGGACCAGTGCTAGTAATAATAATAGGGCTCAGATTTTCCTAGATGCGATAGCTGATGGATTCCTTCATCAAGTAGTTGCTGAACCGACTAGAGGGGATGCCATTTTAGATTTAATTTTGGCGAGTAGCGAGAACCTCATAGAAGAAATGGTTGTAGGGGACAATCTTGGCTCAAGTGATCATGAGCTAATTCAGTTCAAACTAAATGGAAGGATTAACAAAAATAAATCTGCAACTAAGGTTTTTGATTTCAAAAGGGCTGACTTTCAAAAATTAAGGAAATTAGTTAGGGAAGTGGATTGGACTGAAGAATTTATGGATCTAAAGGTAGAGGAGGCCTGGGATTACTTTAAATCAAAGCTGCAGAAGCTATCGGAAGCCTGTATCCCAAGAAAGGGGGAAAAATTCATAGGAAGGAGTTGTAGACCAAGCTGGATGAGCAAGCATGTTAGAGAGGTGATTAAGAAGAAGCAGAAAGCATACAGGGAGTGGAAGATGGGAGGGATCAGCAAAGAAAGCTACCTAATTGAGGTCAGAACATGTAGGGATAAAGTGAGATGGGCTAAAATTCGAGTAGAGTTGGACCTTGCAAAGGGAATTAAAACCAATAGTAAAAGGTTCTATAGCCATATAAATAAGAAGAAAACTAAGAAAGAAGAAGTGGGGCTGCTTAACACTGAGGATGGAGTGGAGGTTAAAGATAATCTAGGCATGGCCCAATATCTAAACAAATACTTTGCTTCAGTCTTTAATAAGGCTAAAGAGGATCTTGGGGATAATGGTAGCATGACAAATGGGAATGAGGATATAGAGGTAGATATTACCATATCTGAGGTAGAAGCGAAACTGAAACAGCTTAATGGGACTAAATCGGGGGGCCCAGATAATCTTCATCCAGGAATATTAAAGGAATTGGCACCTGAAATTGCAAGCCCATTAGCAAGAATTTTTAATGAATCTGTAAACTCAGCAGTAGTACCAAATTATTGAAGAATTGCTAATATAGTTCCTATTTTTAAGAAAGGAAAAAAAAGTGATCCGGGTAACTACAGGCCAGTTAGTTTGACATCTGTAGTATGCAAGGTCCTGGAAAAAATTTTGAAGGAGAAATTAGTTAAGGACATTGAAGTCAATGGTAAATGGGACAAAATACAACATGGTTTTACAAAAGGTAGATCGTGCCAAACCAACCTAATCTCCTTTTTTGAAAAGGTAACAGATTTTTTAGATAAAGAAAATGCAGTGGATCTAATTTACCTAGATTTCAGTAAGGCATTTGATACCGTGCCACATGGGGAATTATTAGTTAAATTGGAGAAGATGGGGATCAATATGAACATCAAAAGGTGGATAACGAATTGGTTAAAGGGGAGACTGCAATGGGTCCTACTGAAAGGCGAACTGTCAGGTTGGAGGGAGGTTACCAGTGGAGTTCCTCAGGGATCGGTTTTGGGACCAATCTTATTTAATCTTTTTATTACTGACCTTGGCACAAAAAGTGGGAGTGTGCTAATAAAGTTTGCAGACGTTACAAAGCTGGGAGGTATTGCCAATTCGGAGAAGGATCAGGATATTATACAGGAGGATCTGGATGACCTTGTAAACTGGAGTAATAATAATAGGATGAAATTTAATAGTGAGAAGTGTAAGGTTATGCATTTAGGGATGAATAACAAGAATTTTAGTTATAAATTGGGGACGCATCAATTAGAAGTAACGGAAGAGGAGAAGGACCTTGGAGTATTGGTTGATCATAGGATGACTATGAGCTGCCAATGTGATATGGCTGTGAAAAAAGCTAATGCGGTTTTGTGATGCATCAGGAGAGGCATTTCCAGTAGGGATAAGGATGTTTTAATACCGTTATACAAGGCACTGGTGAGACCTCACCTAGAATACTGTGTGCAGTTCTGGTCTCCCATGTTTAAAAAGGATGAATTCAAACTGGAGCAGGTACAGAGAAGGGCTACTAGGATGATCCGAGGAATGGAAAACTTGTCTTATGAAAGGAGACTTAAGGAGCTTGGCTTGTTTAGCCTAACTAAAAGAAGGTTGATGGGAGATATGATTGCTCTCTATAAATATATCAGAGGGATAAATACAGGAGAGGGAGAGGAATTATTTCAGCTCAGCACCAATGTGTATAAACTGGCCACCAGGAAGTTTAGACTTGAAATCAGACGAAGGTTTTTAACCATCAGAGGAGTGAAGTTTTGGAATAGCCTTCCAAGGGAAGCAGTGGGGGCAAAAGATCTATCTGGTTTTAAGATTCTACTTGATAAGTTTATGGAGGAGATGGTATGATGGGATAATGGGATTTTGGTAAGTAATTGATCTTTAAATATTCAGGGTAAATAGGCCAAATCCCCTGAGATGGGATATTAGATGGATGGGATCTGAGTTACCCAGGAAAGAATTTTCTGTAGTATGTGGCTGGTGAATCTTACCCTACCCATATGCTCAGGGTTTAGCTGATTGCCATATTTGGGGTCGGGAAGGAATTTTCCTCCAGGGCAGATTGGAGAGGTCCTGGAGGTTTTTCGCCTTCCTCTGTAGCATGGGGCATGGTTGACTTGAGGGAGGCTTCTCTGCTCCTTGAAGTCTTTAAACCATGATTTAAGGACTTCAATAGCTCAGACATGGGTGAGGTTTTTCATAGGAGTGGGTGGGTGAGATTCTGTGGCCTGCGCTGTGCAGGAGGTCAGACTAGATGATCAGAATGGTCCCTTCTGACCTTAGTATCTATGAATCTATGAATCTATTCTGAGTTTGTGTAACCCATGCCTGCTTGATGTGTAGCATTCTGTCCCCCTCTAGCGGCACCTAGTCCTGATAGAGATGAATCTGCTACAGCCTTAGCTAATAGCTATATGGCTTTTAGCTCATGCAGTGGAGACTTATACACTAAGCTTCAGAAGTCCCAGGTTCAATCCTGCTTGTTGGTGTTACACTTGCAGATAGTGGACTTGGTGAGTGGTGCGTTTGGTCTGTCTGTAGGTTGTTTGTTTGACTGTTTGTTTTTTCTCTGTGTACGGACAGCATAGATGGGCCATAGGCCCCTGTGTAAGCAGCTGAGAGTCTGTTTGTTGGTACTTTGGTGAGCACAATAGGGTTCTGACCTTTGGAGCTTTGATAAGTCCTGCTATATGAAGTCCCTGAATGGTTAATTGTTGCCTGGTGATATGGGGTGGAGTGGAGCTAAGCAGCACTAGGCTGGGAGACTTGGTATAGAAATTCACTTGCTAGGCAAACTCAGGAGTTTCAAATAGAGGCAGCTAACAGGAGAGTTTCTGATGAGTTTAGAGAGGGACTGTGAGAGGACTTCCTTCCAGGTTTACCTCTGTGTTATTTCCAGATGGCCAGGGAAGGAATGGTGATGGTGAGCTGCAATGGATGTACCATGTTTCCTTTTGCCTTCAGGTAGGAAAGAAACTTCATGTGCATGAAATGCAAGTTGGGGGGCTGTGATGGAAGAGAAGATTCTTGGATTGGATGTGCAAGTAGAGATGCTATGGAAAAGCAGAGGAACAGACAGCAAAATTCAGAAAATATCAGTACTGCAGGTTTGAGGAAGAAAGGAACTGGCCATCAAGAGATTAAAGAGTGAGGGAGTCAGAGAGGAGGCTTGGCAGTTAGTAACTATCAGAGGCAAAAGGTCAAGGCAGCATTCTACAGGGCTGAAAACAGACGAGGATTGGCAGGCACCAGAGAGAAGAGGGCCAGAGGAATTCCATATGGCTTGAAGTTTCCAACAGATATCAGATGCCCTTTGGGTAGAAACTGTGGAAGCTACCTCTCAAGATCCAGCTCAGAGAATGGACAGGTGTACAGGACACACATTTGGATGGCAGCATAGCTCAATCTGTAAGAAAATCAAGCTTACTCACTTCAACCATCCAAGGAAGACATACAATTCTTGTTGTGGATTCAATACTTACAAGTATTGCAACAGCATTCTGCAAGGGACAGATGGACAACAGGATGGTGTGCTGTGTTCCTGGAGCCAAGACACAAGATGACACTCTAAGACTGGATTCTGAAATTGATAGGCAGGGATCCATTGGTGATGGATCAAGCACTGAAACAAATTACCTAGGGAGGTTGTTGAATCTCTGTCATTGGAGATTTTAAAGACCAGGTTAGACAAACTTTTTTCAGGACTTGTATAGATAATACTTAGTCCTGCTTCTGTGCAGGGGACCGGACTACAGATCTATCAAAGTCCCTTCCAGTCCTACATTTTTGTGATATCGGTGCTAATGACACTGCACCACTGGATATCCCACTTATAATTGATAATTCAAGGAACTCAGAAGAGTGCTGAAGAAGAAGACTGTCCAAGTGATCTTCCTAGGAAATGCTTCCTGTCTCATGAGCAAAGGAAGACAGAAGGCAGAAGATTCTGGCAGTGAAACACTGCATAGGTAAGTGGTGTAGGTTTATTTTGTGGAACAATGGTGAGAGAGCTGTATAGTTTGGATGGCTTCCTCCTCAGTAGAAGGGAAGTCAGTTTTCCAAGGGACAGGCTGGCAAGAATAGTGAAGAGGGCATTAAACTAATACCAAAAAGGGAGAGGGAAAAGAGGGAAGATATAAGCACTCATTTAGCACAATTAAAGATGTTGACAACAAAATTAATCAAGGAACCAAAGGCCATGAAGAGAAGTAATTCTTTAATTGCCTATACACCACTGCCAGGAGGTGCATAACACACCAGAAGAATTGGACATGCTCATTTATGAGCATAAATTCAGTCAAATTGGAATTACTGAAACCCTAGTGGGATGATTCACACAACTGAAATGTTAAAATCAATGGTTATGACCTATTTAGGAAGGACTGAGTTGGCAAAAGGGGAGAGAAAGTGGCACCCCGTGTCAAAAATGGCATTACCTGATCCCGAGTAACTGACAACTTAGAAGAAAATGATCTTTAATGCTTATGGATCAATGTCCTAACAGATAACTCACAAGATGGTATTTTAGTTGGTGTCTGCTCCAGACTACCAAATCACGCTATGGAACAGAATGACTGACTCCTTATACACTTATCTATAATGGATAGGAAAAAAAGCTGTGTGATCATGGGGGGACTTCAGTTTGAATGACATATTCTGGAGGACTCATGCTGCCAGCACTAAAACATTCTCAGAACTACTTCTTATTATAGTTGACAATTTCCTAAGTCAAAGACTATTGCATCCAACACAAGTGAATTCTATATTAGGCCTTGTCTTGACAGATAAATGGGAATTGATTATAAAACTAAAAATGAATGGAAACTTCGATATAAGTGATCGTGACTTGATCACATTGACATTGTGCAGACAGAATAAAGTCCAGTAACATATATATATACTGGGTGGTGCTTTAAAACCACCAAATTCACAAAACTAAAAACAATTATGAGCCAAATCCACTGGGAGGAAGAATTTAAACAGCAAAATGTGAAAGATGATTGGAAATTTTTAAGAACACTTTACTAGTGTAAAAGCCACCTTCCTACAACTAAGGCAGAAAGCCTTGCTGGTCTTTTAAATAAAAAACCACCTGGCTTAGTGGGGAAGTGAAGGCAGCTATGAAAAAAAAAACCCATAACAAATGTGAGAAATTAGAAGTCATAGTAATGAATATAAATCAGAAGCTTAGAAAACACATAAGGGAAGCAAGGGGATACAAAGACAAATCTATGGCCAACAGAATTAAAGACAATAAGAAGGAATTTTTTAAAGTATCTTAGGAATAAAAAGAATTCTAACAATTATATTGGTCCATTACTAGATGAAAATGGTAAAATAATCAATAACGCAGAAAAGGCAGAAGTGTTTAATAAATATTTATGCTCTTTAATTGTGGAAAAGAGAGATGATATAGTCATATCATATGATAAAACTCATTCCATTCCACTAATATCTTGGGAGGATATTAAACAGCAGCTACTGAAGTTAGACATTTGTAAATCAATGGGTCCAGATAACATGCATCCATAGTTTTAAAAGAGCTTGCTGAGGAGCTTGCTGGACTTTTAATGCTGATTCTCACTATGTCTTGGCACACCAACTAGGGAAGTTCCTGAAGACAGGAAGAAAGCTAATGTTGGGCCAATATTTAAAAAGGGTAAATGGGATGACAGTTACTATAGGCCTTTCAGTCTGAGATCAATCCCAGGCAAGATAATGGAGCAGGTGATATGGGGCTTGATTATTAAAGGATGGTAATATAATTAATGCCAATCAACATGGGTTTATGGAAAATAGATCCTGTCAAACAGACTTGATATCCTTTTGTTTGATGAGAGTATAAGTTTACTTAATAAAGGTAATCGTGTTGATGTAATATACTTAGAATGTTTTAAAGCATTTGATTTGATACTTCATGACATTTTGATTTAAAAAAACCTAGAATTATGTAAAATTAACATGGCACATATTAATAGATTAAAAACTGGCTGAGAGATCTCAAATGTAACTCTAATTGAGGAATCATCATCAAGCAATTCTATTTATAGTGTGGACCTTCAGGGATTGGTTCTTGGCCATCTGCTATTTAACAGTTTTAGTAATGACCTTGAAGAAAACATAAAATAATCACTGATAAGGTTTCCAGACAGCACAAATATTGGGGGAGTGGTAAATAATGAGCAGGACAGGTTACTGATTCAGAGAAAACTGGGCACAAGCAAACAATATGTGTTTTCATGTGGCTAGATGTAAATGTATACAACTATGAATAAAGAATGTAGGTCGTATTGATAGGGTTGGGGATTCTATTCTGGGAAGCATGACCCTGAAAACATTTGTGGGTTATGGTGGATAATTATCTGAATGTGGGTTCCCAGTGAGAAGCTGTGGACAAAAGTGCTAATACAATCCTGGAATGCATGAGCAGGACACTCTCTTGAGTAGGAGCAGAGAGGTTATTTGACTTCTGTATTTGTCACTGGTTTGACCACTGCTGAAATATAGTGTCCAGTTCTGTTGTCCACAATTCAAGAAGGATGTTGATAAATTGGAGAGAGTTCAGAGAAGAGCCACAAGAACAATTAAAGGATTAGAAAATCTACCTTACGATGAAAGACTCAAGGAACTCAATCTGTGTAGTTTATCAAAGAAAAGGTTAGGGTATGACTTGATTAGTTTTTAAGTGTGAACATGGGGAACAAATATGTGATAATGGGGTCTTCAATCTATCCGAGAAAGGTATAATACAAACTGGAAGTTTAAACCAGAGTAGTTCAGATTGGAAATAAGTAAAATTGTAACAGTGACAGTAATAAACATTGGAATAATTTACCAAGGGTTTTGATGGATTCTTTATCACTGGCAATTTTAAGTCAAGATTGGATATTTTTCTAAAAGATTATGCTCTAGGAATTATTGTGGGGAAATTCTGTGGCCTGTGTTATACAGGAGGTCAGATTAGATTATCACAATGGTTCCCTCTTACCTTGGAATCTATGAATCTATACTCTTCAAATCGTGGAGCACAGTCATTGGTTGTTTCTAAAGACCATGAGCTAATGCATAAAGCGATCAGCAGCCCAGTCTGAAGTCAAGCGTGTTACTTGTAAAAATGTACAAGGTACTTAACATCCACTGCCATACCAACAAAAACTAACAACCCATGATATTGCTGTATTCCTTAGCACTACAAAGACTGTTTCAACTGAATGTACTGATGTGATTTGTATTTAGCAGTTCTTCAGTCTTAGACCAAGTTTTCTGCAATGGGAAAAAATGCTAGCATCACATTTAGATGCAGAAAGCAGGTCATTGCACATTTAAGCTGATAGTTATGCACCCAGTTATCTATTTTGCCTGTCTAAATACCTGTGTGCTGATAAATTTGGAATTCTGTGAGAGTAATGGGCATGAGAGTAATGGTGCAGCCACTCATGATTGAGACTGTGGCCCATCTTGCTTTTAAAAACTGAAAATATGCATGGTAAAGGTGAAGTCACTTGAACCGTTTGAGTTTAAAAAGCCTTGGAACCTGTTTAGTGCCCTATCTCCCCCCTGTTCCACAGCCTTACTGAATCTCTACTATTTTTAGTTAGCTTTTGATCTATACTTACATGGCATCTACACTTTCAACAAAACTTTTTGCTATGGAATTGAATTAAATCTTCACTCTCTCACACACTCAGACCATTCCTGGAGACCTCTTGTCACTTTTCTTTGTCATAAAATAGGTTCTCTCGGATCCCCATCCTCTCAAATTTGCATCACTTCCTATATTCCAAGCTTTATGTTGCACAAAAAAGCACTTTTTAAACTGCTCTCTATTCAGCTTTCCCATTGCAAGAACTGTAGGAGACTAAATACAGTGAAGGCCATTTCTTCCCTCAGTTCCTAACTAGAGCTATGAGAGCTTTGGAAAACCTTGCCCTGCAGGCAAGCTCTTGATCTTTTTCTTAAAAACTTGGTAAATTTACAAAGCAAACATGTCTATTCATGAGGCCTACACACTATATTTGCTAATCCCCACCAGCTGGGCTGCTCAAGGCCACTCATCATTATTGATCTCCTGCCATGTCGAATATTTATTTCTTACCTTAGCTCCCACTTGTTACCCTTCCATTTCCTCCTTAGGCTTGTAAGTCTGGATTTTTTAAAGCGAACCTACATATGGTTAATTCTACAGAGTTAAAAATCAATGGTTGTAAAAGATAAAAGCTACGTAAATAAGACAATTTTTTTCCATGTGAATAAGGCCAAAATATACAAGCATTTATAATCTTGTAATGTACATGTTAAAGATGGTTTTGCTGTATCAAACACACACATAATGGAAATACAATAGCTAAAATTAGGAAATTTATGATAAAAATTACACAGTAAAATATTTTTCTTTCTTTAAAAAATAAAATAAAGGAGGGTGGAATTTGCCCTGTTTTTTAAAAACAAAATTACTGGGAATGTGGTAAAAGAGCCAACAAACAGTTGGTTTTCAGACTTAAGCAAAAATTGAATCAAAATAAAATCACTACCAATTTAGATAGAAATAACAAAATACACACAATGCATTTAGCAATTAATGAACAATTCAAACAGTTATAGTTGCAAGTTGTATTTGACTGACTCAATGACTGATGCAGACACTTTCCATTTTTTTTTTAATTGACACTGCTACAGTTCTTTGACTTATCTACACAATGCTTTAATCCATACTAGAAGGACTAGATTCTGGTGCTTGGTAGCATTTTGCACACTAACTGGCCTGTATGGACTCTGGTGGAGTCCACTGAAAATTCCCTAGTGCATATTAAAGTATGGTCCCATTGCAAAAAGCATTATAGTGCTACATTAACATTACTCCTGGGGGAATTCTGCGCCAAAAAATTTAAAATTCTGTGTATATAAAAATTTTGTGCATAATATTTTAAAATTGTGCAGAATTCTGCACATTTTATTTGTCAAAATAACACTATATAATCATGCCAGAATTATTTTGGTAATTTATTTCAAAATACCTGTCAGCAAATATGTCTTAACAATACAGACACACAAAAAAATTCCCTCAGGAGCAGAGAATTAAAGAAACACCTACGGACAACCCAGCTCCTGTTTCTCTACCCCTTCCCCGCCCCTCCCAGAGCCCAGACAGGGGGCCTGAAACTCTCCCCTGTACCCCTCTCCCCAAGCCCAGCTGTGTCTCCCAGCCCAGACACTCACATCTCCTACCCCTGAGAGGCAAGCTGCAGGGCCGCGATGGCCCACATGCTCACATCCCTTACCCTCCTAGAGCCTGGAGATCCAGAGGGAGAAACAGCCTGATGCTGGGTTCTGGGCTTACGCAGCATGTCCTGTGCACTGCCGCCTCATTCCTTCAGGACGTGCTGGGTACTGCAGCTGCTGGAAAACCTCCAGCTCCCTCCTCCTCCCCCTCCCCCCAGCCTTGTCTTCTATTTGTGAGCTGGGCTCTGATGGGTCCAGCAGCTCCTAGAAAGCAGCCAACATCTCTGCAACCCATTTTTGTGGGGGGGGGGAAGGAAATTCTGCACACATATTAACTTCTGCAAAATTCTGCATTGTGCAGTGGCACAGAATTCCCCCAGGACTATAAGATGCACTAGAGACCTTTTGCATGCCAGCAGGGTCCACACAGGGTTAGTGAGTGTGCAACATGCTAGTGGGCAATGGAATTCATACTCCTCTAATGCAGACAAATGTACTGTGTACAGAAGTCCTAAGAAAGAGGGCATGGAAGCCCCTATGGAGTTAGCAGTATTGAATCTGGCAATCAGAGAAATGAACATCGGTAAAGCACTAGGCACAGATGAATTGGCCATTGAATTTTATAAAATATATTCTGAGATCCTAACTCCCAAGTTATTGGATATGTACAATGAAGCCAGGAACAATAATACATTCCCTCACATTTCAAAGGAAGCTGTCATTTCAGTCAGACTGGATGATCCCAGGCTGTGTGGTAGTTATAGGGCAATCTGACTCATCAACTGAGGCCAAAATATTAGCTAAAGCCCTTCCAAAAAGGCTTGATAAAATCCTTTCCCAAATTATTCATGTCAATCAGCTAGGGTTCCCTAGTCACAGAGATAGATTGGATAATTTGTGCCAACTGATTGTCATCATTGTAATTTCAAGGGAGTCACAGGAGCCTCTTGCCTCCATCTCCAAGAGTATGGGTGAAGGCCTTTGACTGTGTATTATGGGTTTACCTCTTTTATATTCTTGCTCAATTCAGATTTGGTCATCAGTTTATCTGAGCTACTTTATCTGAAACCGTCTTCTATGGTGGTTACCAATGGCAGTATTTCAGAACAGCCTCTTACCATTTTGATCATAAAATGTCCCCTATAATATTGGCTCCCAGACAAACATGGGCCACTTTGTCTAGAAAATTTAAATTCCATCCCTTCTCATACACTGATGCTGTACTTTGGGGCAGCACATTTATGATAATCAACAAGATACCATTAATGTGGAGAGAGTGGGTGGCTAAGGGGATAATTTGGGTCTCTTAATTGATCTCAGATTATCAGTTTCTGTCATTCCAAGCACTGCAGCAACAATACATTCTACCTGGTCTAGTGTATGGCATTATCTGCAGCTTAAACATCTCTTGAAGAACGTATTTAATCCTGATGCACAGGGAGTACCAGAGAGTCCAGAATGATTGTTGATGTGGAGAGAGCTCCATAGCTGTAGCTATTAAGGCTTCTGGGACCCAAAGACCTCCCCTATTTGCTCCACGCCCGGAAGAAAGATGTGTGTATATCCTGGAACCCTAGCAAATGTGAAAATGCTTTGCAAAACATTAGAAAATCTTCTATTGAACTACGATTAAGGATGATCCAGCAAAAAATATTTTGTTCACACTTGCCAAAACAGATGGCTGCTTGAGGTCTGGGTTGCCTGGAGCCATACTGACTCACATGTTTTGAGACCATTCCAGGAAACAATCCTTTGGCTAGTAAAAGACAGGAGGACTACTATAATCGTAGACACCTCCTTAAAAATTATTTCCCAGATATATCCCATCAACTTGGAAACTCTCCAATTCATAGAGTGTAGTACTTGTAGCCAAGTGAGTCATTGCTTAGGTGGAAGAGCAAATTGCCTTCAGGGATAGAAGCTCGGCTGAGCAACTTGGCTGACCTAGAAGGTAAAGAGTGGGTAACATTTTGGAGAAGAGGGACCTCAGACAAATTTGAAAAGATTTAGTTTACCATTTTACAAACCTTTGATTAATTCTTAGCAGATGGACACTGTGATGTCACTCTCCTTTCCCCTTCCTTCCTTCCTTTCCCTCCCTTTCCATTCTTTTACTTTTTTGTCCTTTATCCTTTTTTCTTTTCTTCCCTTATTTTTGAAAAGAAAAAAAATCAATAAAATATAAAGAAAAAATAGAGAAGTTTGGAATATTGGGAAAATAGTGAAAGCTGTGTGAACATAAGCTGGTGACAGAATATTTGATTAATGGTAAAATGGACAAACCACTTCATTTGGATAATGTGCATCCTAGGATGTTCAGGTGTGAACTAAGCATATTACCAAGCATCTGACCATTAGTTTTTACAAGGATTGGGATAAAAGCAAAAATAACAGTCCCTAGGAAATAAGAATGATCCAGACAATTACCATCCAGTAAATCTACTTCAATCCCTACTAAAATAATGAAAGAAATATTAAGAGGTAAAGGTCTACTGTGACTGAACTATGAGTAATAAGCAGCAAGGGTGTATAAAGAATAGTTTTTGTTGGTAGCATTGCCAAGTTAGTAGCGAAATGGAAAGCAGTTGGTGCTACTATGCAAGACCAAATTCAGCCCTGGTGTAAGCAGGTTTAACTCCCATTGAGGTCAATGCATTTGTTACATCAGTGCTGAATTTGGCTCACGGATCTTAGCAAGGCATTTGGTAGACTTTTATGAATTCTTGCTCACAAAATAAATTCAGATTGGCTTTGACATAAGCTGTGTCTGATGGAGTAAAACAAAAGGTAAACAGCAACATACTGTACTGAGTTGGGAAAAGGTGCAATGTAGTCATATGTGAAAGGGCTTAGTGCATTGGTTTTATTTAGTATCTTTATAGCAGGAGGAGTAAATTGCATGTTAATCACACTTGCAGATTATATTAACCTGGGTGCTTTTGTCATCTACATGAAGACAGAGAATTAATATACTGCAACCTAGAGATGTCAGCAGTATACCACAAACCTGCACTGCATTGCTCATTGAGTCAGTAGGGCTCTATGTAGGAAAAGGGGTCTGCTCATGTGAAATGTATTGCAGGATCAGAACCATTGACAGGAAATACACCATAAGCTTCAGTTTGGAAAAAAGCTAATACATCCTGGGGAAAATAATCAGAAACAGAGATAATGAGAGGGAAAACCTTGAAATCAGTACTGGGGGGTGGGGGGAGGAGGTCATATAGGTCCTTGTTCAAGTTCTCTGCCTTTCTGTTCTGATTTCTGCTGTGTGGTGGGACCTGCCCTAGTTGTGGAGGCATTTCAGGATCTTTCCACAAGAGCTTTTTAGGAGTCAGGATCCAGGCCACCTACATTCTTGTTTCCTGGGGAGCTGCTTAGCTCTTAGACTGCTGCTGCTTCTGGCAGTACATTAGAGAGATCAAAAAACAGTCTTTACACAGTTGTTCTCCTCTAAGGGGGTTCTAAAAGGTACAAAGTGGGGACCAGGAGATATTTGTTGGGGAGTAAGGGAGGAGCAGATCAAAGACTGTTTAAGCTAAAGGGCCCGGTGGCTCTTCTTTGCTCATGCTAGATTTCATTGAAGTTAACATTGCTCTAATTTTACAACATCATTTTAAGGTGTGTGCCTTTGACAAATACCTGCATCTAACATAATGGTTCAAAATGTTATTCATGGCTTTACCCAGGTGTGCACCTCTGTAAGGAAGCTGCAGGCTATGTCTTCAGGAAGGCTCCCTGTGGGGACAACCCATTATAAAGCTAAAGGAAATGATAGTGACAAAGCTTCACCCAAACTCCCTTGGAAGGGGAATGAGTTCCCTTCAGCTGTCTCTCACTGTACAACTCTTCAAAGGGAATCCTTCGAAGTTTAAGTTAAGCCATTGAAATGACCAGCTATGCAGAAGAAAATTAAAAGATTGAACTTTATTATGTACAGTGTAATATGGATTTGGTTGTAAGAATGGATGTCACATAAGATAAGGAGAGTGCAATGGATGCTCTAGGAATGAAGGACAGGAAACAAGACTTTGAGTCAGGGGATCTGGTTTCCGTTTTCCATTATGCCACTGACTTCCTCGTGAATTTTGGCAAGTCATTTAACCTTTCTGTGCTGCAGTTTCCCAATCATAAAACAGGAATAATACCTATTCAGAAAACAACTGAGATTATGGTTCAACATGAGGACACCTGCACCTCAACAAAAAGATTAGGGAGCTGCACAGAGATCTATTAGAGTGAGAACAGTTTCACAAGGGAACTGTTAGAGGCCCAGGATCTGGAAATATTTATGACTAGACCATCTGAAGAACTTGAAAATATACTGTATGGATTCTGTATTAGTCCCTGGGGAGTGGAGTACTGGCACAGCATCCAATAGACCCTTTGTAGGGCCTCTGTATCTCATAGTGACAACTTTCCTTGCAGAAGAACTGGGTGAACTCAAAAATGTTCCAAATTTGCTCATATTTTTAAATGAAGTTGTTTCAGCCATGTTCACATCAGTTCTTGAAAACCTCCAACGATGGGGATTCCACAGCATCGCCAGGGTTTAACTATCCTTAAAGTTAGAAAAAATTTCCTAGAATCTCATCTAAATCTCCCTTTCAAGAACAGGTTAAACAAACATCTGCCAGGGATTTAATCCTGCTTCTTGCATGAGGTCCCTTCCAGCCCAACACTTCTATGATTCTACTCATGAAAAACATATTTTAAATGATCACGTGTGAGTATTGACACTGGAAGTTCTTGCATGCTTTTCTGATTATAAGCTTTATCTCAGATAGTAAATATTGAATACATTAGGAGAACCATTTGTGATCAATCTATCTAGTTACAAAGAAAAAGTAAGTAATTTCAAATAATAAATAAATGTGGGCCAGGTTCTTCTCTCAGCAGTGTAGTTCCAGATTTACTGAAATCATTAACTGGAGAAGGAAAGAAGCAACAAAATATTGTTTTTCTCTCATGATTCATAATGTTTTCACTCAGTATTTTGCTTCATCAAGTTAATCCTGAAACCCGTATACTGATCAGTTGCAATAAAGAACTGTTGACTTATGACAGATACAATGCTCACATTATGTGAATTGCAACCCAATACTGTCAATGGAATTGTTTTTAAAATATTTTTTTCAGATATGCCATGTCATCATAGTAATTTTGAAGATGAGTACAGCTAAATGTGCAAGGAAAAGAGATTTTTCTCATTTCCAGTATCACAGCAGTATTATCTTGGTTTTAACGAGAACTTCAGAATTAATCTTTGTATGCCTTCTTATCATCTTTTGCTCCACTGAGCTTTTTAAACATAAATGCCCTGAAGCAATATACCAGTAATCTTGAAACACTGGAGGCAGATAACATGACAGCCAAACTGTTCTTTTTACTGCAACCTATTACAAACAAAACAAAACACCTCTCTTTCTCTCTCCACCCACCCCCAAATGCTACTACTTTACAACATCCTAACCAAGCACGTAAAATGTCTGCTGCTACTTTCCTTTCCAATAAAGACATCATTTCAGTTATCATACAATAAAATATCAAATAATCACTTTAAAAAACCCAAATTTCAATATTTTAATAGAGAAGCTTAGCTCCTTGAGAGGCAGGCACTCTTGGTATCACTGCAATCAGGTCAGATATTTTCATAACAGGTGCATGTATATCTGCCTATACACTAATAGAAGCATGCATGTAAGGTACAATGTACATTTCTTTGCAAGAATTGGGACTGGATCATTCAAAGGACTGAAAATAGGATGTGGAGTGTATCTCACTTCTAAATAAATAGTCACTGGTTAAGACACAAAAATGGAAAATAGGTGAGAGTTTGAAAAATGAAATAGGATAGGATAAAAAACCAAAACAAATAAATAGGAATATATTCACCAGAGGGCTGATCCAATACCCATTGAAGTCAATGATAGCCATAGATTCCAAGGCCAGAAAGGACCACCTGTAAACCTGTATACCTCCTGTATAACATCTGCCATAGAAGATCTCCAAAATAATTCATAAAGCATATATTTTAGAAAAAAAAATCCAATCTTGATTTCATTATTGCCAGTGATGAAGAATCCACCACAACCCTAGGTAAGTTGTTCCAGTGATTAATTGCTTTCACTGTTAAAAATGTACACCTTATTTCCACTCTGAATTTGTCTAGCTATATATTCACTTTTGAAAATGTCAATAGGTATCCATCAGGCTCTGTATGACTAACAAATCAATGAGGGTCAAAGACTAAAAAAGGGCCAATACGCTAAGGTTAAAAAAAACCCACAAATAGAAATAAAAGTTTTTGCTAAATTATTCACTGTCACTACTCCCTAGATCCACTGCACCTGAAGCAGCAAAGGCAGGGTGTAGACAAAGTTCCAGGGTGAAATCCTGGCTTCGTTGAATTCAATGGCAAAACTCCCAGCATGTTCCCACTTCGGTTCCTACGTGTAGGGGCAGCCAGGGGGCTCCGCACGCTGCCCCTACCCCAAGCAACACCCCCAAGGCTCCAATTGGCAGGGAACCATGGACCAATGGGAGCTGTGGGGATAGTGCCTGCAGACATGTCAGTGCACAGAGCCCCATGGCTGCACCTCTACATAGAGCCAGAGGGGGGACACACAACAGCTTCTGGGAGCTGCTTGAAGTAAATGCCACCAGGAGCCTGCACTTCTGAACTCCTCCTAGGCCCTGCCCCAGCCCGATCCCCCTCCTGCCCTCTGAACCCCTCAGTCCCAGCCTGGAGCCCCCTCTGCACCCCAAACTCCTCATCCCCAGCCCCACCCCAGAGTCTACACCCTCAGCTGGAGTCCCCACACCTCAACCCCCTGCCCCAGCCCAGAGCCCCCTCTCCCGCACTCCGAATCCCTCATCCCCATGCCCACCCAAGTCTGCACTCCTAGCCAGAGCCCACTCCCGCACTCCAAACCCCTCAGCCCCAGCCCAGAGCCTGCTCCTGACCGCAAATCCCTCATCCACACCCCCAGATAGAGCCTGCACCTCCAGCACCCCAACCCCCTGCCTCAGCCAGGAGCCCCCTCCCTCACTCCAAACCCCTCAGCTCCACTCCCAAGCCTGGAGCCTCCTCCTGCACCCCAAAGCCCTCATTTCTGGCCCTATGCTAGAGATCGCACCCCAAGGCCCCTGAGCCAGCCCAGTGAAAGTGAGTGAGGGTGGGGAGAGTGAGGACTGGGCATTGGAGAAGGGGCAGGGTAGGGGGTGGGGCAAGGGTGTTCGGTTTTGTGCTAGTAGAAAGTTGGCAACCCTTTTGCAGAGAGAGAGAGTTGGTCTCCAAGGGTATGCCTACACTGCAGTTAAAACCTGCAGCTGGTGAAAGGGCTGTTTAATTCTGGGTTTGGGGCTGGAGTGCAGGTTTGGGACCCTGCAAGGTGAGAGGGATCCAGACCTTGGGCTGAAGTCCAAGTCGGAATATCCACACTGCAATTAAACAGCCCCCTTAGCCCAAGCCTGAGTCAGCTGGCACAGGCCAACTGTGAGTTTTTAATTGCAGTGTAGACATACCCTAAGGTAACCATGCTGCATGCAGGATTTTAAAAATCAGGGCCAAGACCTTGTTCTGGACTCTGTGTTAAATGGAGAATCTTTGCAGAGAGTGGTATGTAAGAGTAAAGCATTTCCAGTGACCTGTGTTCTTGGGTAGGGAGGTTGCTGCATTGAGAACTACAGGAGCTAGTTAATTTGGTCTTGTTCTTTAGTTACGTAGCTAGTTTGTCCTTTTCATTTTGTTCTGTGGTCACAGTCTTTTATTTATTTATTTATTTTTGAATTCTTGGAAAAATAACTCAACTTTTGCTCCTTTTTTTTTTTTTTGAGTTCATGTTCAGCACTCTGTGTGTAATACCAGCTTCCTCGGAAATTAAAAAGCCCAAACACGTAGGAAGAATTGCTTAAGAGGGGATCACAACCTTAAATGAATTAGGTTACAATCAGCTCTGTGCAGGAAGACCCGCATTGGTCTTAACCAGAAAGGCCCTCCCCAATAATTTGAAGCTGAATATACTGATCTAGGCTATCTGCAGTCTTCTGAGCTAACCTACACCTCCTTGGGTCCAATTTGCTCTGGAAAACAGTATCACATGAAAAGCCAAATCAAAAATAAAGCTGGCAGGAAAAAATACTGAAATTATAAATGATGAAGATTGAAAATAAATATTTGTAAGCTTGAAACTCCAAAAATCTTTCTTTAAAAAAAACAAAAAACAACCCCCCTCCTCAACTTTTCTCTCTTCTACCTCAGCCCTTTGATTTTATATATGCTATCCAAAGGGGGGCTTGAATCTATCACAGTTCTAAACAAAGCCCTCCTTTTAAGCAATCCCCAATTTACATTTTAATTTAAGTGCAGGATTACTAGTGCACAAAGCCCAAAGAGCAACTGGAAGAATTCTAATAATTCAACAAATTATCTTTCTCTTAAGCAGTGTTGTACAGAAGAAACTTGAATCTGTACAGCAAAAATTATAAATCAAAACCCTGAACGCTTCTGAAATGGAATAAGATTGTTTGCAAGTGCTGGGTCAACTTTTAACCGCCTTCTGCAGTGCCCTGTGTTGGAACAGAGCTTATGGCCACAGCTGGAGAGCAGTTTGGGCAGCAGCCAAAAGATGTTGTCTTATTTTCAGAGAAGCAGCAGTTTTATTCATTTCCACCTGATGCCTGTAAAGCTGGATTGGCTGAAGTTCCCTTTGACATTTTACAAGAACAAGCAGCATATCAAACAAACAAAATCAAGGAAATCTTTAAATCATTCAGAAAGACCACACAGGAAATACAATCATTTAAAAGCAGGGGAGGGGGAACTGGCAGGGGTGAAGGATTGCCTGGTGACAATATCTATGCAAATACACATACATACCACATACAAAGGGCAAGATAACACTATTAAAAATTTGCAAGTTAGATCCTCAGCTGCTGTAAATTAGCATAGTTCCATTGACTTCAACTTAACTATACTGCTGTACATCAGCTGAAGATCTGCTCCAGTCTTTATACAGCACTTTCAAAGTGCTCTATGGACATTGGCTAACATTTTTGAAAGCACCAAAGTGACTTCAGAGCCTAAGTCCAATTTTCAGTTTGATGGGGCTTAGGCTGGTCTACACACTGTTGTTATGATGTTATCTGTTATACATTTTATATTTTACTGATAGGGTTATACTGGGATATAAAAAGCACGGGTACAGTTGTGCTTGTATCATGGTGCCTTTTATACCAGTATAGTTTATTCCTCTTTCTGTCTGAGAATAAAGCTTCCACCAGTGTAAGCATATTTATACTGATTTAACTGCATCCACACTTGGGTGGGAGTGGTGTTGGGTGGTTTGTACCTCTTTAATTATACCATTATAATTAAAGCAGTACAGCTTTTGTGCATTCATGCCCATAGGCTCTGAAGTGCCTAAGTGACTTATGAAAATAACGTAAGCTCCTAAGTCACTATGGCACTTTTGAAAATGTCACCCCTTGTCTAATTATCTTCTAAAACACCCATTTTGGGGAGATAAGTAATATTCCCATTTAAAACAAGGCAGAAAAAAGTTAAAGTGTCTTCTCCCAGCCACACTGCCAGTCCTGTAGTACAGTAACAGTTACAACTCAGGAAGACCTAACTCTCAGTCACATGATTGTATCTTAAACATGCAATCTTAAACATTTGTACAGATGAGAATAAATACACACGTTAGCTAAATAGCAACACTGAGAAAACATGAAGATTATTTAAACAATAATATAAAAATAATTTAAAGATTTTGTGGAAATTAGATTTTGCAAACATGCAGTTTACCTCATTTCAGCTATGAGTCTTTCCAACAGGAAAATAGAATTTAGCATCATGTTAATTTTAAGATAAAATATTTTTAAATGAAAATAAGACTGCAAAAGGCTGCATGCCACTTTTAAAGTATGACTGAGTAGATGGTCTATTATAATACTCAAGTAAATTTATTATTATAACATCTTTTGAAAATAGTGGCTATTATTTTGCAAAAATTTCACACACACTTGCACACAGAATCATTTTGGCTCATTTTGCAGCATATAATTTCATCCACATCTTTTTCATGCAATGGCACTGGGGTATTGAAACTTGCAACTTCAGAAATTTTGCACATTTCAATGTGAAAGTCAAACTTAGTGGATTTAAATTTTAAATTTTGAAAGCAAAAATTCCAACAGGTTTGTGTGTTTTGTTAGAAAATGTAGCATACTTACTTTAAAAAAAAGTTTCTTTATAAATAATAAACCGAAAATGGTCCCAAACAGAACAAGTTTATTAAACTCTTTGATATTGGCTACAAAATAACCAAAAATCGTATGTGCAATAGATGTTTTAAAAGTCCTGCATTGCAGTTTAGGTACGTTGCTAACTAGGTGTGAATTGAGGTAACTGAGTGAGAATAAAAAAGAAGTGCATGAAGCGTTTGGAAAATTATTTGTCATGTATGTGTGTGACCAGAATGGTTGGAAGTACTGAGCTCTAGAAATAAAAATGCACATCCACATGAAGTGTATTCCAAGTATTGAAGGTGCTTTCACCTGTTCTGGAGATCCTACTATTGGCCGGTGAAAGCATGACAAGTTTCAGTGTAGTAGACAACGGGTAGACAACACCAACAGGCACATCAGTGAAGAAGTGGATGTTTCTTCCCCAGAAAGCCAGCAATGAACTGGTGTACATCTCGCACAGGCAGGGCAGTGCCAGCGTCTCTCATATGGGTGATCTCTGCAACATTGTGGTGATCACTCACGCCTTCTGACGTGCCCAGATACCATGGTGAGGAACATCACAGAAAGTGCTATGCGGGATGTCATCAAGAAGCAAATCGCAAGGACCCTCTCCGACCAAAATGTCGCCACCTGAGTGGCTCCCTGAAAGGTGAATTTGGAAGAGACGAGGGAGACTTTGCTTCGCTTTGGACTTGTGCCCGTAATGCTACATGATGACTGGAGAAGCGTATCACCTGCTGCTGGACATGGTGTGAGGAACACCAGGAGCTGGGAGTCCTGGTGCCACCGGTAAAGAATGCAGAGCACATAATACTCACTCCGAGAGCTAGAGCCATGCTGGAGAGGGTCCTGGAGGATGCCATCCACTGCCAATATGTGGAAAACCTGAAATGGAAGCCGGACCAGGGCAAGGCGTTCGAGGTGATATGCAAGTGGGACGCCAGCAACCACTTCTTCCCCAGGAGCAGCTTCACCTGGTTTGCCAACTGAAGGTTCATCCACAGGCCCTGGCTCAACTACGTTCTGCTGAACGGAGCCATCCTCCACGGGAATCGGGACAAGCAATGGAGGAAGTGCAGCTATGCCAACAAGACACTACCCCACATCCTGTGTAGCTGCAAGTCCCATTTCAGAGCCTGACAGCTGCGACATAACGCCATCCAAGATCGCCTAGTCAGAGCCATACCGCCACCTGTAGGGAAGGTGGCCATGAACTCTGCCATACCCAACGTGACAGCCAATTGCTACTAGACATCATCATCACTGACGAGGACCGGAAGATGATGATGATGGTGGACATCACAGTGCCCTTCGAGAACAGGACCCCAGCCTTCCACAATGCCCAAATTCGAAAGGTGGAGAAATACTCCCCTCTGGCCGAAACCTTGAGAG
This sequence comes from Dermochelys coriacea, assembly GCF_009764565.3. NCBI lineage: Eukaryota > Metazoa > Chordata > Testudines > Dermochelyidae > Dermochelys > Dermochelys coriacea. Next base: position 94,526,222 of record NC_050072.1, read on the forward strand.
GAAGGGTTACCAAGTTCAGAAACACGCGCTGATCATCGGAGCCCTGGGCGCGTGGGACCCCAGTAATGAACGAGTGTTGAGAGAATGTGGAATCGGTCAGCGTTATGCTTGGCTGATGCGGCAACTCATGGTGTCTGATGCCATCAGGTGGTTGAGGGACATCTACATAGAACACATCACCAGACATTGGCAACATCAGGAGGATTGAGCTGGAGTGCCGATGAGAAATGCAGTGGGGAAAGTAACTGAAATACTTTCCTCATGGATTGTATTTTCGAAATGGACAACCTACCCTAAATTCTCAATTACTGAGGGACACCCTTCATTCATTGCTATATATGCTTTCCACAACCAACTCTCTGTATAACTTTACATGAGTGATGTACCCAAGTATTCGGATCCTAATATTTAAATTGTATGGTTACATTTATTCACCTACATTTGGTTTATTGTTGATTATGCACTATATGTATCTTATGACTTGACACAAATACAAAGTTTGTTTTTAAAGTATCAGAGGAGTGTTAGTCTAGATCCACAAAAACAATGAGGAGTCTGGTGGCACCTTAAAGACTAACAGATTTATTTTGGCATAAACTTCCATGGGTAAAAAACCCACTTCCTCAGATGCCTGGAGTGAAAATTACAGATGCAGGCATAAATATACTGACCTACGAAAGCTTATGCCCAAATAAACCTGTTAGTCTTTAAGATGCCACTAGATTCCTAGTAGTTTTTGTACTTGTGGATAATTTCTGCTCTATACCCAGATGTACAGACACTCTTTTTTTTAACCTGTGTACTATATAATTTGTTAACATTAGCTTTAATAAAATTTTTTGTGGCAGAGATTTGTGTTCAGGACCTGAGCACTCTGGTTTCAGGCTAGTGGCAGAAGTGTTGTGCCTTGGACTCTAATGAATTACTGTAATTAATTAGCTGGGAGGTGTGAGCTGAGTTTTTCTCTACCATTCCTTAAGGTATGTCTACACAGCAAAGAAAAACCTCCCACCTTGCAGGGGCCTAGAGCCCGGACTCCAGCCCAAGCCTGAAAGTCTACACAACAATAAAACAGCTCCAAAGCCCAAGCCCCCGGGGCGTGTGCAGGAATTTAAATTTGACCATGTTTGGAGGAGCGTGTTAACCACATACGAATGAAAGGTTTGTGTGACCCCCATCCCACCCCGGATTTCTCAGGACATCTCTGGTGGGGATGCCCAGCAGTGAGAAGGGAGTGACTCCCCCTGGCAGCGGAACTCTCCATGTCCCTGCAGCCCAGGGAGGGGGGAAGTAGCAGGCTGGCTGTTTGCTGGCTGAGCTCTGCCTCTCCCCACCCCCACAGAGGCTGCTTCTCCTTCCCTGCTGCTGAAGTCCTGGGACTGCTGCCTGCTTTGCAGGTTGTCTGCTGAGGTGAATCATGGGGTGGAGGCAGAGGCAATGCATGGGACTCCAGCAGCAGGGAAGGAGAAGCTCTAGGGGTGAAGGGGGAGGAGGAGCTCAGCCGGCAACCAGCTGCATGGCTGCTTCCTCCTTCCCTTGGCTGCAGGGACACAGAGATTTGCGGGGGGGGGGCATTCCCCAGCTTGCCGAGCCCCAGGAGACCTAGTCAGCTAGTATGGGCCAGCCACAGGTGTCTTGTTGCTTTGTAGACATGCCTCAAGTATCTCAATCACAGAGAGGCTGAAGGAGTCCGAATCTCAGAAGATTATGAAAACATGATGGGTATGGACAGTGGGGAAAAGGAGAAACATAACATCGTAGCTCCCCTTCCGCCTCAATAAAGGGAAAAAAAAGAGTAATTTAAAATGCCCTACAGTGACCAATGGTAACTACGGAACAGCACCATGAGTGCTCACTGCCAGCCACTGTAAGATAAAGATCTCAGGAGGGTGCAGCCAAGCATCTCAGTAATGTGAATTTAACTTGCAATGGCATTACATTTGAAAGAGTTACAAATCAAAACAAAGCAATTTAATTTCGAAAAGTGCCTCATGTGTTACTGTTGTTGAGCAATATTTAATCAGCAGTAAATGGGCATTTAAAAAAAATCTTACACAGAAAGATATTGCAACTCTAGATTATAATTCACTATTCCTAAATTGTCAGCAACACTTAAGTGGCATAGACACTTGGGACCAGTGTCACACATGGCTGGCCCTTTAAGGGGAGATAGGCCCAGCACAATCTCTGGTTAATCAGTTGCTCCCCACCTGAGGCTGTGGGGCAGGGGTGACCAACCTGTGACTCCGGAGCCACATGCAGCTCTTCAGAAGTTAGTATGTGGCTCCTTGTATAGGCACCAACTCCGGGGCTGGAGCTACAGGTGCCAACTTTCCAATGTGCCTGGGGGTGTTCACTGCTCAACCCCTGGCTCTGCCACAGGCCCTGCTCCCACTCCAACACTTCCCACCCCCTCCCCTGAGCCTGCCATGCCCCTGCTCCTCCCCTTCCCCCTTAGAGCTTCCTGCACGCCACAAAATAGCTGATTGGAAGGTGTGGGGAGGGAGGGAGGAGGAGGCGGCGCTGATCAGCGGGGCTGCCGGTGGGTGGGAGGTGCTGGGAGCGGGGTGGGGGAGCTAATGGGGGGCTGCTGATATATTACTGTGGCTCTTTGACAATGTACATTGGTCATTTCTGGCTCCTTCTCAGACTCAGGTTGGCCATCCCTGGACTAGGGAACAGGTGATAGCCTGAAGAGTACTTGCTCCTCATAAAAGCTGTCAAGAGCTCAGCTGAGGCCACTAGAGAGCAGGAAGGCTCCTGCAGAAGTCCTTGGATCCAGGGAAAGCACCCAGTTACTATGGGATTCCCAAGAGAGTGGCCTGGGTAGTGATAGCTGCAGAGAACAAGAGGACTCCTGTGAAAGTCCATGGATGAAAGGAAGGAACCCAATTAGTATTTGACTCCCGGGCAGGCAGGTGGGGAGTGAGAACTGTAGGCAGCAGAAAGGCTGCTGTAGATATCTCATAATCAGTGGAAGAGGGCTGAGAAAGGTGAGGGAAAAGCCTCTGGGAACTACAGCTCACATTGGGCAGAGAACCTACATTATAGCTAAGTTTTCTGTTTAATCCATGAGACAAGGAACTGAAATAGACTAAGACATGACATTGATCCTTCCTGGGCTGGTGACACAGCCCGCCGTCTTACAGCCAGACTCTGATCTCCATTACGTTGGTGACATGGTTGAGTTACCTTGCATATATACCACTGTGAAAACAGAATGTGACCCTCTCCTTCTTTTCATTTCCTAGGTAATACACAGTATTTACAACCCATCTTTAAAAGAAACGGTGTTGGATTTTTCCCCCAGACATTTATGATTTCTTAAACGGTAACTCTTCCAAATGTTTTTAGTTTTCAGTGGTCCAAAGTGGTATATTTCCTTCCCCTGTTTGGTTCACACTGGGTTCCATTGCTCGGGTTGCCACACAACAAAAAATAATGTGTGACACACAAAGTTTGGTGTTGCCTCTCCCGGTATGTTGACAGCTGAAAGAAAGATTGAAGCTGAAAGAATCATTATTATTTTTTTTTTTTTTGGATAGAAGGGAATGAGGTTGATTCAGCACATTCTTGTTTATGACTGTGGTAACTTTTGCTGAGCCTCAGCACGCTTGCAAAATAATAAACAGTTCTGTTACTTTTATAAAGCCCCTATGGCATTTTCCTGGCTCACAGGACCAGTTCTGAGTTTCATGGACTTGTATGGGCCTCATCATTATTGTTTAGATCTTAATGAACACAGATAAAATATTCATTGGTGTTTTGAAATTTTATTTTATTTTTTAAAGATTTTTGAAATGATGCTCCTGTGTGGGTAACTAAAAGTATCCAGCAATAAAAGTGCATACAAATGGTTTGACAAAATGAATGAGTCAATAAAAATTGGATTTATGTTGACTTTGAGAGCATGTTGTCTGCTGACCTGGCTTTTATTTCTTCTTTAAATATTAATTGTTGATTTGCTAGTTTGAAAACTTGTTCTGGAGCACTGTTAGGTGCACAGCTACACATTTTTTTTTAATTTCAACTCTTTCCTTTTTTTTCCATCACGAGGAAAGCTTAGGACTAGCATGTTGGTAAGTGGGTCCCACTTGGATTTGATGAATTGAAAGCAACAGTAGCTCCTGTAGTGCTCTTAGTGAGGCTGTATCTTGTGCATAATGTGTCATCTTACTGCAGTAGCTACAGAAGTGACATGTTTAACAAATGCATAAAGGCACAAAAGGTAAAGGGCAAAGAAATAAAGAGGGCAGTGCTCTTCATCTCTAATTTGCTTCCTGACTGACTAATCCTCTCTTTCCCCCTGCCCACATAAAACCCCAATTTCTCAGCCTCCTGTCTGAAGGCAATGCATCAAAGTGGCTCTTTTGTCTGCAGAGCCTTTTCTGTATATAATATCATTCCAGTGAGTAATTCTTAGGTTTCAGTTCCTGGCACTCATCTTTCACTAAGAATGAGCAAGAGCTAGTTAAATAATGGGGGGGAAAATGATTCACAAATACTTATTGAATGGAAAATATACGTCAACATTTGCAACCAACATATTTTGCTATGAATTATTCTACCACTTTTCCTACATCCTATCATTTAAGCTTGAGGGGAATAACTGATTTAATTAGTTATTGACAATGACTTTGCATGCTGGCTACAAAAAACAATTCTTAGTCTTTGTGGTCCTAGTGGGCCAAATATTATGTCCCAGATTTACGGTATGTTTACTGAAAACTTAAAAATGGAGAGCACCTTTGTTTCAGCTTCACCGGGTGATGCTCTGGAACTACTCCCTACGAAGCCAGTCAGGACTCTGGGGGAGCCTCCTCTCTGTGAGCATACTGTCTCCAGGGCAAAAAGCTCACACAGCTTCCAACTTCCTGGGTCTGACCTTGAAGCATTCAGCATCCCCTTCAACGCAGTGTGCTTCCCACAGAGAGTTCGCACAGGCAGGGCTCCTGGGAAAGCCAGAGGGCCCTGCACCCCAATTCCACAGTCAGACGTGACTCTCAGCCAGCCAGTAAAACAGAAGGTTTATCAGACAACAGGAACATTGTCTAAAACAGAGCTTGTAGGTACAGAGACCAGGACCCCTAAGTCAGGTCCATCTTCGGGGGCAGGGAGGCCAGAGTCCCATCTGGTCCTCCCTCCATTTCCCCAGCCAGCTCCAAAACTGAAACTCTCTCCAGCAGTCTCCCCCAGCCTCTCTCCGGCTCCTCCCCCAGCCTTTGTCTCTTTCCCTGGGCCAGGAGGTCACCTGATCTCTTTGTTCTCCAACACTTTCAGTTGGCACCTTTGCAGAGGAGAGGGGCCCAGGCCATCAGTTGCCAGGAGACAGGATGTCAGCCATTCTCTGTGCAGCACCTCTAGGGCTCTGCAACAATCATACACCCTTATCCCACCACCTAGATACTTAAGAACTGCATAGGGAAAACTGAGGCACCCACACAGTATTGAGAGAAAATATTAAGAACATTTCCGCTTTGTCACACCCTTATACTTCATCAATCTTAGAGTGATATTCAAAAAAACTCCAGGGTTTCAACTTGAAGGCTTAGTTGTATCCTGGGCTCAGCTACTTTCTTTAAAAACAAAAATGATCTCTTTTCCCCTGTCCACAGAATTCAGACTTCTTTTTTTGGGCAGCTATTGTATCTACCCATTGGAAGAAAGAGCAGCACCCTCATATGGTGTCTGAACTCACTATAAATGTGCCTTATACACTACTATAGCTGAGACTTGAATTGGGACATTTGTTATAGAAAGACAACAGCTCTACTTGGTGAGCTAAAAGAAAGCCGCCCCTGACTGTACCAGTAGGAGCTGTGCTAAGCTTTTCTCAGCTGGAAACTGCTCTTTGGATAACTTGGAGCCTCATACCCTTGTTTGCCATGAGTCAAACAAGCTGAAGCGGCTCTGAGAGAACAGTGGCAAACACATAGAGTAAAGGGCACTCACTTTAGCAGTGTCCAAAGCAACAGGTCAGCCTGTCACTCAAAAAGGGGAACATGCTGGCCTGTCAGTCTTCCTGAAAACATTTCTAGGCTCTGCTTCTTAACAGAGTCAACCTGCTCTGGCAAGCTACTTTACTGTATTTCTCTCAGACTGTGTACATCAGACACCCAGATCATTTGATAAATAAAGGTAAGGTTGTCTCACAGAGTCAATATACATCTACAGTCTCTTTTTATTAGACTTAGGCCTATTTAGTTATAGGCAAGTGCCTTTTGTTCCTATCTATACCTCAGTGCAAAATCAATTGGGTTCTTTTATGACTGCTATCATCCTCTCCTTTTGCCTTCACTTCAGGTGACTGTAAACTATACTCTGTTATGCAGTATGGATACTCCCTGTGTCTTTAATGGGTTTCCCTTGCACTGAGTTCTATATAATTTGTCATTGTGGCAGATATTTGTGCCTGGAAATCTTTTTTCAGCAATGACTTTTTCCAACCAAGTTTTCATCAGTAGGTACCGCTTCTACTGAGAGGCGCATTTCCACAGATTAGATAGCCCTTGCAGCATTACAGGCTCCCTATAAAATCTCACTTCCCACATTCTTAGTTCCATCTGTGTTCTGGCGAAACCAGTAGGCCACATTTTGACAGGCCTTAATGATAGCATGTTTGTGGAGGACAAGCATTTTGGTGCTACCATCTGTTCCAAGCTTCTGTAGTCAGGGTAGTTTAAGACATATAGGCATTATAGGTCCATGCCTGGGGTCCAAGCTCCTGGAGGGTGCCCCACTGGTGCTATTACTCCCAAGAAAAAGAGTGAACCCCTGCTACTTCCCTGCCTTAGTGGGGAGGAAGCCCATTAAGAAGCCAACAAACAGCTCTTGTGTGGGAGGCCTCTGTCACTGCACCACTAAGCAAGGGGGAAGGACCACATCATAAGTTAACATTTTGGAGATGGTGGATTTTGAATGACTTTATATATAATTAGAGGTGTCCCTTAACCAAAAGGGACATTCAGATACCATGGTAATAGACTTGGGATAAATACCTAGATTAGATAGAATGGCAGGCAGACACATACACATACACACAGATCCAAAAATGTATGTACTTGGAGAAATTCAGGTGTGTGTGTGTGTGTATGTATGTATGTATCTATGTATGTATGTAATCCAGCCATGTCTGTAGTGATGGTTTAGTGAACAAATAGCTGATATTTCAGTTCTGAGCTATCAGTATTTTAGTTTCCATAATTTCTGAGCTTTGCTAGACATTACAGTGCTGGAAATTTTAGGTAATTTTTAGGGACAGCCAACTGAATTATTGAGAGAGAGAGAGAAAATGTGTGTACAGGGATTTTACCTTGAAGTTTGGATCCAGCTCTGAATTTCTCCAAGCACATAGGTGTTTGTATCTGGGTGTGTGTTTGCCTGCCATTCCATCTAATCTAGGTATTTATTCCAAGTCCATTGCTGTGGTATCTCAATGATCTTTTTGGTTACGGTCCACCTCTAATTTACATATAAAGTCATTAAAGATCCACAGTCTCCAAAACATTCACGTCAAAAATCCAAATATAACTTCCATGGCCATGTTTGGCTTGGCTAAATCAGTGTTCCTTGCGGAGGCTGTAGAGAGTGTGTGAGGAGAGGTGCATGATGATAAAATTGTAATGTGTTTTGGTCTTCTGCCCAAGACCCAGTGTAACTAAACTAACCAAAAATGTATTCTGCTGACAGCCAGTTTTAATGAATAGATAGAAATGCTAAAGAAACCTGCTGCGCTGTGTGTCATCTACGGAAGGGCTTCACTACATATCACTGACTACCACCTGAAATTATTACCCCTCAGGCAGTCTACAGGAATCCTATTGAATGTATTTAATCTTTAGTGAGAGGCAACTTCTCGGTCTAACCATAACTGTTATTTAAAGCTAGAATTTCAAAGGATCTCTATGTTACAGTCTAATATTTTTCCTTTCTTCAAGGCATTTGGGGAAAAGTTGGATGGAGTGGTATGGGGTTAGCCTTTGGATTATGTTTGGAAGGTAGTCATTTGACCTGGGGGAAGTCTACTTGATTATATTGGTGAAATTTATCTTTTGATAGGGTGAGATTTTTAATTTATTGTAACAGGACCCAAAGGTTGGAGTGAATATAAAAATAAAATATATGGAAAAAATAGAGGTTTTATGCAGATATTTGATGGGTTAAATAGGCTAGAAAGGATATTATGAACTTTTGTAAAATACCTAATGCAAAATAAACTTTCATTTGCATTAGGAAAGTGGCTAATGAAAGTACAATCTCTAAGATGCATTTTACAAACAGAAAGCATATACCATGAAGGGTATATGTTATATGGTACTATGAGCAAGAATTATTTGATGTGACAATGGTTAGTTTAGATGGCGAAAATCAGGAGTTGCTTGATGTCTGATCTTTGAAAACAGCAAGAGAATATTTTATATGGAATGGAATATCTTTTAATTTTTTTAAAAAAAGAAAAATGAGAAGTATGCATATGAAATGGTGATCAAAATCCTAGGGATAGATAAAAGACGTTGGTTGGGTGGGTGGGCTTGAGGGTAGTCAGATTAAAAAAATCAATCTGCTGTATGCATACTATCATTAAGAAATCATTCAGTAAGACAGTATTTAATACACCATTTTACATTAATACCTAAAGGGTTTATCATGAGTAATGTTACTATAATGAATAATAAAGGAGTTAATAATGATTTATCACTTATTAGAAAGTGTTGCTATGTTCATTGCATTAGCATTGAATATGACGAATTCACTTAATTTTAGTGCAGATGTCATGTGTCTTGCTATTCTGTAGGAGTATCAGGGTAATACACTGTTAAACTGCAGTCCATTAAATATCATGTATAGGCCCAAATTTTTCAAATGCTGTGTACTTAGGTGCACATGCATTTCTGTGAGAGCTCTATTTACGCACAATAATTTCTCTATCTGCACATGCAGATCAGGGTTGTGTCGAGTTGTATATTTGCAGGCCAAATTTGCCTGCAGAGTGGGATTTGTCTGCCTATGTCAGAAGTATGCTCAACTACGTACACTAATGGGAAAATATAGGTCAATGTCTCATTATCTAGTTTACATTTAAAATTGCAAGATAGAGATGATATGCATAAAAAAATGTACAGTATGCGATGATCAGACTGGTCGGATAAAATGAGAATTGAGCTATATCCTAAAGATAGAATTTTCAAAAGCAACTAGGTTACTTAGGAGCTCAAGTCCCATTGGCTTCCAGTTAAACGTAGGAGTCTAGCACTTTGGGAAATGGAATTTAGCCTCTTAAGTCACTTAGGTGCTTTTTAAAATTTTACTGTAAACCTTTTTTGACATTCAGAGGTATGTGTCTGTCATCTGACTCCTAAGTTAGCTGGTGTATTGAACTGGCCTTTTTTGAAATACTGTCTCACCAGGTATGCCTTATAATGAGAGGGGACAAACTCTAACAGGTTGTCAACTCTCTTCCTTTTATATGAACTGAGAGAGAACCTATGATATTTTAGGGCTTTCCTATGCTTGTGCTGCTGTAGTGCTTCAGTGTAGAAATTATCTATGCCAATGGAACGGGTTCTTCTGTCAGCATAGTTAACCCACCTCTCCAAGAGGCGGTAGCTAGGTTGATGGAAGAAGTCTTCTGTTGACCTAGCATTGCCTATACCAAGGGATAGGTCATTTTGTTGCTCGGGGGTGGCGATTTTTACACCCCTGAGTGACATAGCTGGGTCAACCTAACATTTATGTGTGGACCAGGCCTTAGTCTTCAAGGGTCTACAACAGCTACATTGCTATTTAATGCCAATTTAGTTTATATCTAAATCTCTCTTTGCCAGTTCCTCATATGTAATGTTTATTATTATTTATGTGTATTACAGTATGGGTGGCCCCGATCAGTATTGGTGCCGCATTATGATGTCAGTGCCCACACAAACACATAGTAAGAGATGATCCCTTTCCCAAAGAGCTTGTAGTCTAAATAGACGAATTTTATAGATTCAAAGGCCAGAACGGACCATTGTGATCATGTAGTCTGACCTCCTGAGTAGGTCAGAAAACTTCCCTAAAAAAGGGTGGAAGAGAGGGATGCAACACACAAGCAATGTGATCAAATCAGAGGTTGCAGAAGGTCACCAGAATATTTTTGTCCTATGGTTATTCAGGGGTTAGGTGTAGTAAGGAGGATATGAGTTAATAGAACAGACGGAGGAAGGTTCAGGATACACAGAGGAAGATAGTGAAAAGAAGGTAGGAGAAGGACATAACCGAGGTGTCAGAAGGTAACAAAGGAAAAGAGCCTGGATGGCATTAGAAGTGAGACTGAGACTGGAGGTGTTGAGAAGGAGAGCTCAGAAGCAACAGCCTATCAGCAGAGGGGAAGAATGTCTAGAGTAAAAACTGCAACAGTGAGAGTCTGCTGACATGGCCAGTGTCTAGAGGCTGTGAGGGAGCAATGGTTCTGTTGGAGGCTGCTGGTTCCTGCTGGGTCTTCCCTGGAGGTTTCTTCCTCCCTGAGCCTGAGAAGGATGGAGCTTCATGGGTCCAGTGTGCATTTCCAATCACATCTGTGTATGACACATTTAATTGTTTGCGGGTTGTTGTTTTGCAGCTAAATTCTAAATGCATTTTGGGAAAAAAATCTTGTTTTACTTCAAGAATGATCTGTGTAGCTCACGAAAGCTTATGCTCTAATAAATTTGTTAGTCTCTAAGGTGCCACAAGTACTCCTTTTCTTTTTGCGAATACAGACTAACACGGCTGCTACTCTGAAACCTGAAACTGTGTGTGTGACTAAAAAGTATATGTATACTAGATAAGTTCATAGAGGATAGGTCCATCAATGGCTATTAGCCAAGATGGTCAGGGACAAAACCCCATGCTCTGGGTGTCCCTAAACCTCTGACTGACTAGATGACAAGGGATGGATCACTTGATAGTTGCTCTCTTTTGTTCATTTCCTCGGAAGCATCTGGCACTGGCCACTGTCAGAAGACAAGATCCTGTGCTAGATGGAGCATTGGTCTGCTCCAGACAAACCAAAGAAAACCTTATGAGATTGTTGGCTAGGAAGCTCTACTTAAGTGCAGGCTGCTATTAAGTATTTTTGTTGTCCCTAAAGAAAATATAACAGGAACAATATTAGATGTATGTGCCTGCTCTTGAGGAAAAGCCTATTGTCATGAATACCTTTTAGATATAGTTCAAAAACAGTTCATCTTTATGTACAGATTGCTACCACAATGCTGCCAAGGTCAATTTCAGCTTGGGTTATTGGACATGATAGTGCCAGTTGTGTAAGTTAAAGCTCCTTGTGCATCCGATATCTTCAAATATATTTTCAGGTTGTGCATTTGTGAAATGATATCTGTTATGCTCATTCAGGACAATTCATGTCTTTCTTCAGATTACATTTATGGTGCAGTCTCGAGAGAAAATAGTAGCAAAGTACCGTTCTGCCAGATTCTGTAGGCTCCTCAGTGCATGTGAGAGACAATGACACTCAGGGGTGTAATGAAGATTTAGCTTTCATTCCTTCAGGATTCTGTAGATTCAATGAGTACTTTTCTTTCAAGCCCTGAAAGTAATTGCAGTTTTTAACTATGTCACTACGCTGTTTTTTACTTCCATGATGCTCTGTCTCACATTAGCCAAATATTTTGAAGCATTGTGAAATGTCCAAATGGAAGAAACATACCAGGATCACATACTATAGATAAAATAGGAGTAGGTTCTTATATATCACAGTGATAAGCATGTGATAGGTGGATAGATGTGGTCATTTAAAGTGAGTTGAAAGCCATCTAATCAACACAGTCCCTTCACAACAGAGCTATTAATGTTTGTGAATACAGAAACTGCTATGGGAGTTGGAATCTGCTATTGATAATATAAAAGCAATGTAAGTACATTTTAAATTTATTTAAAAGTTATGCTGTGTTAACCCCACATACCCAGTTCACAATTTTTCTGCAGAAATTACATTTTTATCTTTAATGATTTAGACAGAAATATAAATAAAAATACATTTTCCAACTGGTGCATGAGGAATTTCACAAACAATTCCTTCCAAATTACAATAGCAGGCACATTTCAAATTTTTCGCCAGAAAACTTGCCCCATAATGCAATTTAAGTAAAAGTGTAGGGGTAGGGTCTAAATGAAAACCACAAATCTAAATACTCTGAAATTTGGAAAAGTTTGGGGTGACAGTGACATCTGGATCTGAACTCTTACAGCTCAAACCCATCTATAATCCAGGGGCAAATATCTCAGTTGTATTTGAAGTCAATAGGACTCTTATCATTCATTTCACTGGAGCCAGGATTTCCCTCTAAGTTTAGACTACTTTGAAACTGGACTATATTTAAGTCAAATGTAATGGATGAGGCTGCTGACATGAACAAGGCCAGAATACATAGTAAGAGGCATTCAGAGTCATACTTGTAATTGTTTTGCCACTGGTTTTCAACGTCTTCACTTTTACGAGTAAATGTACTAGCTCATTTACTCCTGGTATTGACTTAGTGTGATTATCATGACCTGCCTTTGTATAAAGTCAAGAGGTCAAGTTAAAAGCCCAAGAAACAACTTATCCCATCCCAGACCTCTTCTTTCACGGTAGTTCTTTCTCACTAACATATATCAATGCATCACCATCAAGAGATATGGCCCATATTGCTTTTTCCAATTCAGGGTGAAAAGAAAGGCTTACATTTAAAAATCTCTACATGCTGGATGCATGTACAGAGACTGGAAGTTAGTTTTCATGCACAGATAGGTACACACAGAAATAGAGGCATAAGGCACTTTGAAATTGGTGCAAATATGTACATGCAAATATTTGCATGCACATATTCATAACTGCCTATGCTTTGTGTAAAACTAGATAAGGGCTGGTTTGAACAACAACAATTACTGTTACAAATTTATACCTTGAAGAAAAAATGTATATAAGTATAAAGACTTCTGTATACTCTCGTCAGGAAATACAGATAGAATCCCTCTATTGATTCTGATTTGATAATACAGGAAACTTAGCAGAATCAGAAGGAAGTGTGCACACATGGCAAAACTGATATACAAAAATAGAATAAGAATTTTGTTCAGCTAACTCTGATAATGGGACACACATGATACTCTCTGATAATGGGATTTCACCTTTAGATGCCTTGGCTGCAGTTGGCTATGACCCAAAAAATCATTACCATCTGAAGTCCATTGGATAGTCTACATGAAACAAATGGGTGTTCTTATTTCAGGTCCTGCTGGAAGGTAACTACACTACAAAATACCCGCCATAGTGTCTAGTAATCATTACATGGCTAGCAGTCTCATCCGAGAGGCCAACATGAGCATGTGCATGAAGCCTGACCTATCCTTTCCCAGGCAGAGGTTGTCCCTTCAGGTGAAAGCTGAGGTACATAGCTGAGGTGATGTGACAGAAGCAATCCTTTACCTGAAATGCTGTGAATATTGATCATGCACAATATTTGTACTAGAAATGGTCAAGAAACGTGTGTGTGAGAATTTCTTTTTCTAAAAAGTTTTCTTCTACTTTTCATTCAAATTTGGAGTTTTAAAATATTTAAAAATAAACCAACTAACAAACAAATAAACAAAATAAAACACACAACCAGCTCTACAGCTGGCCAGCAAATAGAGGGAAACATGATTTTTTGTTGAGATTTGAAATGTCGACAAAATTCATGAAATTTTTATTTTATACTATTATGTTTATTTCAATGGAAATGTTGTTATGCTGTAGATCCTATTCTAAGGATTAGTTTCTCTATTTGTTCTCCTGTTTGATCAGAAATGGGTCCAGATCAAATCTCCAGATTCATATTCAAAATCAGACTTCTTATCTCCATAATGGGCTGACACCGCCTTTCCCCCATGTCCAAACATTGCTTAAGATGGGAATTTGCAAGTCCGATCCAAATCCAAAATTCCCCAGATTTTAAAGTGCTGGATTTAGTGTTCAGATTTAGCTGATTATAAATAAATAAATGTTCAGGCTGTAAACTTGCACCTAAACCCAAATCAGTTTATTTTATCTTGGCTCATTTCTATTTAATATACACAATGACAATATAAAATCTTAGACCATGCATATGGTTTATAATGCCATGCTAATTTTCTCACAGTTCTAGGGGTTTGAGTTTAGGCACACAAACAGTTCGTTCAAACTAAAAATAAATATTTATACAACTGAAAAGTACTTAATTCTTTAACAGCAAAAAACAACAAGTGATGTAATAACAAATTGCTGGAGTCAATCTCAAAGATATGTATGTTATTAGTTATTAGGCATACAAATGAAAACAGTATTTAAAATACATTTAAAAAGCTTTGCATTATGCAGTAAACATCTAATTTATTTTTATTAATATATAGTGTTTCATTGTGATCTTCTCTGAGAGCCTTCTCAAGTATGAAAGGGGCTGAGATGAATGTAAATACAGATGATACCTACATAAGCCTGATCCTGTAAAACGCTTTAAGCGAATGCTTAACTTTAAGCATGTGAGCAGTCCCATTGTCTATGCAGAATGGCTGCCGTGGTCACTTCCTTCTCAATGTATTTTGGAAGTGATTTACCACAATACATAGGGAGTTTGATTCTGATTTTATGTACATGAGTTTTTCAGTGGTGAAACTCTATTAACTTCAAAATTTTTTTCTAGTTTACATAAGCATAAATTAGATCAGAATGGAGTTTGGTGAATCTGTAAGCAATAGTTAAGGTTTCACAGGCATTTCCATTCTAACCTCTGTTTTCTATCACACATTTTCTGAAATTGTTGTCATCTGAGGATGAAAATATCCAGCTCTGGTATCTTCCCCCCAAATGAACATTTTTTTATCCGTTTTGGAAAAAGTGTTCTGCCATATTTGAATTATAGGAGAGGTCTTAAAAATATACTTTTCTTATATATTTAAAAAAAAAGATTACAATGTTACCCTGCAACTGCTCACATGCCAAAGCAGCTGGGGTTAGAAAATTGAAATTTGTAGGGAAGTCCTTCATTGATAAGTGACTAAGTGTTGTAGTAAAATTGGTTTTGACCAGTGTGTGTGATGTAATAAGTTAAGATTGTTTTGAATTCACATTCTGAGCACGTTTAGTTTGCATTGCAGATGGCTCACTTTGTTACGCATTAAGGTGTCTTAGTCCCATGAATTGCTCTCGACCAACTAGGATCGATTTTCAAACTTTCTGTGAAATACCAGGCCAGCTGAAAAGAATCTTATCCCCCACCAAATCTTATCCCCCACCAAAATGCTTCTTTAATCTTCACTCCATGCATCTGATGAAGTGGGTTCTAGCCCACGAAAGCTGCCTAAATAAATTTGTTAGTCTCTAAGGTGCTACATGGATTTTTCGTTTTTGCTGATACAGATTAACACAGCTGCCACTCTGAAAACTTGAATCTATGAGGATTTTCACAGAGCTGATAGGCAAGAGATCCTAAATTCTGTTCTGGTTTTAACAAGTATCTTGTACGTGAAGCCTCACATCAGCTCCCTTTGAGGTAAACAAAATGGTTACCTCCATATAACAATGTGGTATCTAAATCTCAGTAAAATAATCAATTTTTTTGGTGTGATATTTGCATCTCATTCTCTAAGTGTCTCTTTGAAAAAGTTAATTCAAAAATTCCGTGGTACGTAGGCATACTTTAAGCTGTAGAAAAAGTTGAACTCATATTTTATAATGTAAAACATAATAAAAATATATGTAGTTATAAACTATCCTGATGCGTGCACGCGCGCACACACACACACACACAGAACAGGCAGAGTTAAGGTTACATGTGCATTTTCTGAATTGTGAGTTCTTAATATAGCAAACTCAAGGTTCTCTTAAGATATTTTTTAGCTGGAATCCAGAATTGTTGGAAGACATGGGAGAGGGATGAAATCTAGACCTCTGCCATGTCCTACCGGGCATGTAGGGGAGCTCAGTCAGTGATGAGGGCTTTTGAATCCTGCTAGTCTCCTAATGAGCTTTCCCAATTTGCCTCACCTTTTGTGTGGTATAAGGGAAGTGTTTCTTTTCCTGGTTAACTGGTCCAACTTCCCTTCTGCCCAATCTTATGGTGGTAGTTTCTGTTTGTGCTTATTTGCAGCAACTGAGCTATCATTACTGATTGTTTAGTGACATTCTTGAGTGCTTTGAGCAATGGCTGGCCACCTCTTGGGTTTGGGAAAAAAAACTTTTCTGTTGATTGGCTCTGCTAGCTGGTTCCTTTCCCCACCCCTGTACTGAGCTCTGAAAGGTGAATAGAGCTAGTGGGTACATAGATTCATACATTCATAGATACTAAGGTCAGAAGGGACCATTCTGATCATCTAGTCCGACCTCCTGCACAATGTAGGCCACAGAATCTCACCCACCCAATCCTACGAAAAACCTCACCTATGTCTGAGCTATTGAAGTCCTCAAATTGTGGTATGATACAGTATGGTAATTCTTATCTAGTCTCCAGCAGTGAAGAAGAAGAAGAAACCGTGCAGTAGGTAGGTATTGGGATAACCTGACCCTTGGGCAAAGTTTCCTCCTACAATACAAATTTGTGTGTGCCCTGTGGCATTATGATAAAACATGGGAATATTTGCAAGATAGATGGAAGATGGGAGGGTGATGTAGTGGTACTCTTCTAAGCTCCCCCCACAAAATAGGCTGCCCCTGTGATTTGCCTAATGAAAATGTCACTTACAGTAGATGGTGCAGTTATTCAAAATATGATCATGTGTGTCCGTGGCTCCGCAGGGCTTTTTGAGTTTGGCTGTGGCTTGAATGCTTGGTAAAATTCATTGGCATTTGCTAGCCAGGAGGTCAGACTAGATGATGATGATTTCTTCTGGCCTTAAAAATCTATGAATATGCCTATTGGCTCTGCTGGATTCTTTGGGCTTGGCTCCTTAATTGGGGGGAAAAGGATGGTGGCATTTTTCAAATGCCATCCATTTGTGGCAGCAAAATGAGCCCTTACAGTAAATAATGCAACTGTGATCCTAGTCCTTCCTACTTGAGGACTGTCACAGTTAACAAATATGACATCTAAACTTCCATCACTGAGCATCTGAGTTGACCACTCAGCAAGATGAATAGGGCAGTTCACATTTCTCAGAGCTATTGTTCGGAGCTTACTACAGACTCATCTATATATCAGTTATACTCTATAGTTTTGAGGTTCTCTCTTAAAGATAACTGCAAAAGATTTATTTATTTATTTTAAATTGAAACCTGAGATTCTGGAGAACAAGATAGTAGCTTTGGAGAGATACTGATATGGTGTATGGGTGTGTGCTGGCTGTTTTCAAAACCTGGCTGTAGAAGAAACCCATGCTTGATGGGTATTTTTGTTCACTCCCCATTTTGCTATCTCTTATGGCTGGCAAGGAGTAGCAGTTGTTATTTAGATAACATACACAGGTTTTGCAGGAAGGAAGTGGTTTGTATTACTCTGCCCAGGAGGGCAGTTATGGGATAACCTGTCCATTACAGGCAATTTTTCCTAACCATGTTAATTAGTGGTTGACTTATGCCTTGAAGCTTGAGGGTTTATATTTCTGTTTTTCACCCTTTTAAATATAATGATGTATGCTTTTTATTAACCATATACATATCTTTTATTTTTAATCTCACTATGCTCTTGGCCTCAATGATATTTTGTGCCAATGAAATCAGGGGTTTAGTTATACATTGCATAAAATGTATTTCCTCTTATCTGTTAAATTGTTTCCTTTTACTTTCATTGACTGTCCCCTTGTTTGTTGTAAGGGGTATGCAAGTGCCCAATTTACTTGTCTATATCATCCATTGCTTTGGTTTGCTTTCAAAACCTGTCTTTTATATTTCCCTACATTCGGGGTAGTCAATAGGTGGTCTGGGGGAGCCAAATCCAGACCACCAGGTACTTTTGGATGGCCCACAAAATCTTTTAATTTACATATTATCATTATTGTTGTTAATATTGTATAAATTTCTCTGGGATCTGGACTATACATTGATCAAGAAATTTGGACCTTGACAAAAAATTATTGACTACTTCTGCCCTACATCATTGGTACCAATATAAATCATGACACTTAATGTATAATTACATCTGTCATCTTTATGGATAGTGTGCAACTCACTACCATATGGCTACCACATCACCAGATATTATAAGCCAGAACCTCAGCTAGTATAGATTTGTAGCTCTGTTTAAGCCAATTGAGCTTCACTGATTTACACCAGCTGAGGAACTGGCCTTATGTTTCTAATAGAATTTTCTGTCACCTCAGCCTACCTACATCTCACAGCTGTATTATTGTCTACTGGAGAGATTTCTATGGTATGTACCAAAAAAACCTAAACAAACCAAATGAAACCAGAAAGTGGGAGTCATCTAAGGAAGTACATCCATCTTTTCCACCTTGATTTCCTCCCATCATGATACCAGCTTCTTCAACTGGAGGATCAGGGAAGCTAGTACTGAGTACTGCTCTGATGTCTCCATATGCTGTCTCTGTATTTAAGTATTCTGACCATCTCTGCTCCAGTTCAAATACAAGATGCTGTACTTGGGCTGTAAGGACCATGAGCCATTTGCACCAAGTGCATGTGAATTATGCAAGTCAAATAGTCATACATTTTATATCTGTGCTATGAACTTTGTAGAACCATGATTTATCCAATGCTGATCTTTTACCTCCTTTGTTACATTAGGGATTTTACTCTGCGATTGGATATTGCTTGACATAAATTTTACCTTTACATTAGAAATTAAAGACTATTTTTAAAATTTCTTTAGCCTCCCTTTTTTTGCTTTGATCCAATAATAATCCTTCATTGATGGGTTAATTATTCTTCCACCAGAGTGGATAGAAAATAACAAAATTTAATTTGTATTTTGTATTTGTATAGTGCCTTTTATCTGAAGATCTCAAGCATCTGAGGTTGATATTACATACATTTTAAAATTGGTTAACTGAGGCACATAACAGCTAAGTCCTGATCCAGCAAAGCACTTTAGCATATGCTTAACCTTAAGCACATGGCTAATCCCTTTGCTGGATGAACAGCACAGCACCCCTTGGGACCGTGCATATGCTTAAAGTTAAGTACATGTTTAAGTGGTTTCCTGGAATGGGGGTTTAATGATATGCTAATGGTCATAAATGACTCAATTATAAAGTTGACAACAGAACCCAGATTTTCTGATTCTCAGGGCTCAATTCTACTTTCAGTATGAATAAGGGGAAAGATGAAGAAGTCTGTAGTTTTGTGCCAGTGAAAATATAGTTAGAAGTCAGATCAGAATCAGGCCCTGAGTCACTTGCTCAACACTTAGAAAAGAAGGCATACCATGATTTGTTAATGACCAGAAATATTTAATACTTGCTATTAGGAGTGAAAGAAAAGTACTTCCCATTGTCACATGGTGGCTGGCCTCTTTAAAGAGGACATAGGCCTAGCCCCACCCATGACACAATTAGCTCACAGCCCCAGGTGGTGAGAAGCAGTAAATTCACGCATCTGGTGGGTGAAGTTGTTTAATTCAGCCCCTTAAGGAAAGATAGGAGGGCCTAGGGAGAGGCAGGCATATTCTCTCATCTGGGAGAGAAAATTCTATCCTGGGGCAAAGAAGAAAGACTCTAGGAAAGAAGCCCTGGGAGTTGGTGCTCAGCAAAAGATCAGGGAGTGACATAAAGAAGCCCAGGAAGCACTGATGGGGGGAGACTGAAAAGGGCCTGGGGAGGACTGGAAACTGAGCCAGAAGGCTTTATGAAGGGACCTGGGTGAAGAGACACTCAATGAACTGGATCAGAGACAAGGGTGAAGATGGAGAAGGCAAGGCTTTGCAGAGACCTGTCAGGGCAGGGAAGAGTTACAGAGAGCAGACTCCAGGGGAGAAGGGGGACAAGAGACACCCCAAGACTGAGTTGTGTTTTGAGTTTTATATCAATACATTACACCTTGCAAGAAGGGACATTAATGGACAAAAATCCAATGTGCAGAGTTTATTTAAGGAGCCCTGAAGAACGGAAACTGAAGCAGGGCACAACAGAGCTACCTCAGACCTCAACGGGGTGCTCATGAGGGGGCTGCCTGGCATATCCATTGCTTTGACTGTAAATCGTAAAGATCAGCGTGCCCTCACTCACTTGCACTGCAGCTGATTTTCAGAGCTCAAAATTGTACTCTAATTGCAGTGTCCATAATTGTTCATGCAAATGCTGGTATTTATGCTTCACTCCTTCTGAAATAATAAGGCGCACAGCTTATTTTTTATATATTCTGTGCTTAAAGCAAATGAAACACTGCCCTTGTGTATTTCTCTATTCCGAAGAATCTAAAGACAAAGAGCATCTTAGAATAAAAGGTTCAGCTCTCTCTTCACAAAAAACATTTTCTGTGACTGGCAAATCAGAAAGTGGTCAATCACAAGACAGCTATATAGATGTTTTTCATTTCTAGTAACAGCAGGATGCTAACAGGAGAGTTAAGAAAACCAAAAAAAAAAAAAAAAAAGAAGAAGAAAATCCATTGATTTGTTGACAGAGGCCTAGCAGCTGTCACAGTAAAACACGGTTCTCTTGCACTTAATCAATGTCAGCCTCCAACCAAATCGTTTTGTAGCCCCGATGAAAAGCAATCAAGAGGAACACCTTCATAAGCATGAAACTCACTAGATGGAGTTCAATGAAGTGTGTCGCTAAGCTTAGGCACTCCAAGTGTGATGCATGACCCAAAAGCTAATCAGAAACTCTTAACCCTTGCAAAGAAGGCAACAATTATTGGCCTCTTTTAAAAGGTAGCGATTGCATTGCTATCTTGATCTATAATTTTTAAAAGAGATCATGTGTCTACTTTGCTGTGTCTCAGAAAGTGAGAAACTACGGTACTTTAAATATATTTCATTTTTGTGGGAGCCAGCACAGAAACAGTGACTAATTTTGTTACCAACCTTTCACAGTGTCTTCTGAGAATACTTATAGCACTAAAAGATGCCTTCATTAGTGTCTCTACCACAGCTCAAAAATGAAATGTGCTGAAGACTAGGAAATTTCTCACCCCTTTGTTTCTAAACGTAAGTCAAAACACTGACATTATACTCTAAGTTATTTAACAGTGCCCCCATGCAATTAACTTAAATTTCACATTCATGAGCCTTTTATTGGCCAAACCAGAGGGCAGAGTATGTTATGGAACTAGGCTGTCAAGTTCATTAAAATGAAACACTAACAGATAGAGGGCTTTATTTTACAGTTCATTGGAGGGGATGGGCTACATCAGCAATCTTTATACCATGCCACCAGCAGCGTGCAGTATCATGCTGTCAGAAGTAATGGTGGCAGTGGAAGTTCACACAGAGGTATTGTTGACATCATGGTGACTGATAATATTTTGAATGCTTCGGGAGCTATCTACTCACTAAATGAAGGAAGAAGGTTGAAAATGAGCCATTTGCTGAATTTTAATTAAAACATAACAGAGCCCCTAGAAGTTGCATATGGTGCAAGGAAATGTATATCCATCAACTAGTGTGCCATTGTGACAGATATTGCACCCCCATGCAATATCTTTGGGGACCATATTGTATGAATGGTCTATGTATGACTGTGGACCAGGGATTGTGTGCAGTTCTTGAGGATGGGGAGAGTTGCCACAACTCCACCAGGGACTAAGAATGATGAGGGATGGTTAAGACGAATCACTCTGGTTGTAAACACTTCCACAAAAGTACCCCTTCTGTGGAGGCTCAGATATACTGGTTCAAAATGGACTTTTCAGACACCAGTTGACAAAGGAAGAACTTTTGGCATAAGAAGGCTGCTTTTAAATAGATCCAGCCTTCTTTCTGATCCAGCAAGTTTGACAGTAACTTTTGTCCAAAAGCCCGAAACCTTGCAGAAGGGTTGAAAAGACTTTTGCCTACTAGGGACCCATAAGACTAAGGGGTGTCCGCTGGTAAGCTTTTAGCATGTATATAGGAACTGTTATTGGTCTTTTACATGTTTTCTCTATAGTGCTTTTACCTTAAGTATTAATGTGCTTGCTTAGAAGGAGGTGTGTGGTAACTTGTCAATACACTGTTTGTAGCCCTTGGAGAGAGAGCAAAGCATAGTTGCTGGCCTTTAGGCAGATTGGCTTGCTGAGGATATCACAGTGAAAGGTAGGGAGTTGTGAAGCCTTAAAAACCCTGGTCAGAATGGAGTGGGACAAGGGTCCCTGCCCAGAGAGAGGAGAAGGCTGCAAACCTGAGACCTGACTGGGAACTCAGTGGACCACAGCAGGGGAACAGGAGAATATACAGGTGCAGTTACCCTGGAACCATGACAGCCATCAACTAATCCATTTAGTGCAGGTAGGAACATGACGACTCTTCATCATTCCTAGCTAGACCCTGAACTGTGCAGCACTTTGTTGTGAAAATAACTTACCACTTGAATTCAAGCACAGTGGCTAAAAGCTGCTCTTCAAAATCCAGATATGTCACAGAGAGAGAGAGAGATAAAGAGAGACAGAAGGGCTAATTAAGAGGGAATTTCTAGAGTACTTTTACTGAATTTGAATGGGAAGGAGAAAAGCTCATTTTTTCCAGTCTCGGCCGATACTAAGGATTTCTTCCCATGTAAACTCTCAGTTACTCCCAAACTAGCTTACACACTTATGCTCCCCAATCACTCTCATCCTAAACAGTCAATAACCGTGGTCTGAATGTTTGCTATTGGTTTCTTTTGAATGTACAAATGATCCTGCTCCTGGTTTTCTACAGTCCTGTCTTCTTCCCTACCAACCCCTTCCTGCATAGGACAATGTATATGTCAGGCCTAAAAATCTGTTCAACTCTGATGCAGCCAATGGAAATTGACATATCCCACTTCTCAGGTTAGCCTAATGTTAATTAAAGCATCACACAGCACTATTACCATCTATTTTCATGGACTTCATGCTATTATAAAACAAAGCTATTTCCACATATGAATAAATATTTAAAGTCAAATGTCAGACTCCTGAATCTGAATACAAATACTAAGATATGGATATGTTCTTATGTATATTGTGGTTTTAAAAAATAGTAATGATATATACATGTGTAAAATATATGGTATTCAATGTATGTTTTATAGTTGGTATTCAATGTATGTTTTATATCATGAAATGAAATCATGATCCAGCCAGTCTAGACTACGCAAATAGCACTAAGTTGCTACTGTATATTGGCCAGACACCATTGTTAAGCTTATTGAGAGCTCAGTCAAAAACATCCATTATCACATGCAATTATTCAGCCAAATTTTCAAAGCAACTATTAAAATAAAAATGTGCATCTGAAAGGCCTTGGATGAAGTAGCAGTGGACACGGAGCCCTTTAAAAGGTGAATACTAGTTTGTTGGATGTTCCATAATTTGGTCACACACGAAAGCACTACTAATTTATCCACAATGAAAATTACCAAACCCCAGAATACTCCCTAATGAAAGTAGAAATCTGTAAATGACATTTATAGTGTGATGTTAATTGTAGTAATATTCCTGAGAATAAAACACGCACAAGTAACATTCGTTCTTTCAAAAGTTCAGGGCAACTTCCATTTCTTTCAATTAACTAAAATAGAGTCAGAAGTTAGTATGGATTTTGTTTTGCTCCATGAAGGTCATGCCATTATGGAGCGCTAGTGCATGGCAAGACAGGGTGAATCTATCAGAGTCCACACTGCCTGTTAGTATCCAGTAAACTAGCACCTTGGCTTGCAACATACTAACTCTTTGTATACACAAGCCCTTAGAGTCCTGCTATTCCTCTTGATTCTGTACTTGCTCCAGAAGTTCAATTGGCTTAATAACTGCTTTGATCAGGGACCATGTGTACTGTTGTAATCATGGCTAGTGCTGTTATATGTAGTATAATGCTCCAATCACAGCTCACTCTGTACTGCTGGAACTATGGAATGCAGAGGGATTGCTTCACCAGCTTACTAGGGCTATTCCTATGGAAATATAGGATAGCAGCCACACAGTGACTGGTAAGACAAAGTCTGCATCAAGCCCTTTTGGCATGCCTTTAGTCAAAGGATCTCAAAGTATGTGACTGTAATAGGTTGTGCTCGCCACTGGGGCGCCTCCTGCTGGTTGCTCCGGAAATTAGCTCTGCCCCTCAGGAGTGTCTCACTCTCCGTCACTGCTTCTCCACTGCCTCTGCTGTTTGTGGGGACCCATGTCGCTCCCAGACTATGGCATCCTCTTCAGCGCCCTTCTGGGGGAACCAGCAGTCCTTCGCCCAGCCTTTCGCTGCAGTGGGCAAATTGCAGCCCCTAGTCCAGCCCGTCGCTCAGGGGCAAACTGCAATCCTTTGGCTGCCACTTCCCTCAGCGGCCAGGGGAGCAAAGGTGGTGGTGGTGGGGCAACAGTAATAAATATTACAAAAGGAGAACTCTCCTTGCATTACAATACACTAAACTCCTTTTAACAAAGGAAAACCATGATTTCCCCTTCTTCTCATTTGACTCAAGAAAGGGTATGAAACGCCTGCTGGTCTCTTCTATCAAGATCTTCTCTGAAGTGGCAGAATTTTGGTAAACCGGTATTGCTGACACCTATAGATATTTGATGGGCTGTGTGCTGTGAGTGTTGTAAAATCATAGGACTGTAAGGGACCCTGTGAAGTCAACTAGTCCAGTCCCCTTCACTCATGGCAGGGCTAAGTGTTATCTAGACCATCCATGATAGGTATTTGTCAAACCTGCTCTTAAAAATCCCCAATGATGGAGATTCCACAACCTCCCTAAGCAATTTATTCCAATGCTTAACCACGCTTAAAGTTAGGAAGTTTTTCCTAATGTCCAGCCTAACCCTCCCTTGTTGCAATTTAAGCCTGCTTCTTGTCCTATCCTCAGAGGTTAAGAAAATAATTTCCCCCCCTCCTCCTTGTAGAAATCTTTTATGTACTTGAAAACTGTTATATTGTCCCCTCTCAGTCTTCTCTTTTCCAGACTAAACAAACCCAATTTTTTCAATTTTCCCTCATAGGTCATGTTTTCTAGACCTTTAATCACTTTTGTTGTTTTTTCCTGGACTTGTACTATTGTGTTTCTTGGGGCAGTTCTCTTTTAGGCAAAACTCAGTTTGACTATTGGCCATTTTTAATGCAATTGCTGGGGCTTTGTATGTGCTAGAAGTTTGCTCTGTGAAGTCAAGGTGAGACTTGCCTGTCCAATACTCACCAACATCACAGCCTCTGGTTCTGCTATATACCAGGAGATTCTTTAAAATGTCAGTTGTACAATTTAAAAGTGCCAAGTTGAGAGAGTCCATTATTTAGCGGATATAGTACTGGACTGGGACTCAGGAAACCTGGTTCTATTCCTGGCACTCACTGATCTGCTGTGTGACCTTGGGCAAGTTATTTCATCTTTCTGTGACTCTGTTTCCCATACCATCCTTCATCGGTCTTGTCCATGTGGACTGTAAGCTCTTTGGGGGCAGGAACTGTCTCCTACTATGAATTTGTCCTGCACCTACAAAATGGGGTCCTGATTTCAGCTGGAAACTACTGTTAAACAAATAATTAATCATAACAGTGTTTATCACCGAATTTATGAACATACTGGATGTCTTCACTGAGAAATACCTGCACCCTGGACCCCCTCCAGAGCTCACCATAGTTAACGGCAACGCCTCCATTGACTTTGGTGGGCTTTGGACAAGATCCCTGTGAACAACCTTGCTTCATTGGAGAATACAAAAAGCTTTGAAAGAGCCATCGTTTCTTATGTAGATGATGTGCCACAATATTTTTTGTAACTTCATTTCATGCCATAATGCTACATAGCACATTGTAAATGTATCCCCCAATGTCTGGGATTTATGTGTGCTTTACACCCCTTTCACAATGATATAATGCAGTCTGACATACCATGCATTGTTTTGAATAATGCATTATTTCAGAAGCTATGAGAATAACTAAACATTGCGTGCTTTTGCTCAAAAACTGATTGTTGCTCCAATTTCATTGCTACTTCAAACTAATCCAGCTAGTATGTGTTGGAGTGGGATGGGTAGGGGAAGGAAGTTTGTTTGGTATTTGTTGGTTTAAACCCCCCACCCCCAAATGCTTACCATTGAGAGGTAATCAATCAATTTGTGTTTTGTGGTTGTAGTTTGTATAGTGAAAATATTTCACCATCCCGTAGGAGCGTCTGAGTCAGATTTAGAGAGGGAAGAGTTAGACTCCTTAATTTTTTTTTATTCTTGTTTGAAAACGTGCACAACCAGATATAAATATAAAACTGCAGAACAGAGTATAATAGGAGCGTCTCAAAACATCATCCAGTTTTCCCCAAAGGCACTCACTGTTGAACAACTAGCCCACATGCGCTGGGTTTTAATCCACTTACTTTCTCTGTCTGATCCATTTAATCTTCATTTAATGATGCTCATAATAATCACAATCACAAATGGCCAGTAATACAGAATCTATTTTTTCTTGCTACTTTTCCTCCAATGTATTCACAACAATTTGTATATAAAATATTTTTCCTTTCTCCTTTCCTGCCTCTCATAGTACCGTGCCACTTCTTCTCTTCTCTCTCATATTCCTCTCTCTTTCTATCTCTTCCTCTTGCTCTTAACTTTTATTTTTCTTTTTAATAATTGTGGTTATGATACTTAACTCTTACATACTACTTTTAGTTTCAGCTGTATGAATATTCTGCGATATTCTTTCTTAAAATTTACTATTTCCACAAACATTCTTGTCAATTAGTTTATATGCTAGAATACTTGCAGAAGGCAAACCCAAAAGGGGAGTGGTAAAAGTCAAAGCAAATTTATTTAAAAATTTGAAAGAATATTACTGGAATAATGTTTTTATTATTGTTTCTGGTCTAGTTATAATAGATTCTTCATTTTGACATATATTCGGCAGAGCTGCAAGTTGTTACAACATACTGTGGGTGAAATTCACCCCTCTGCAAAGGACCAACACAAGATCTGTTAATCACTTAAGACCTTTTTTGAACTGAAATATATTTCTTATGGTTTCAGTTTTCCTGTGAGATAAAGCACTGTGCTGCAGCTGTTAAGAAGAGCACTCCAGTTAATTTCTAATTCAGTTTTAGGGTGTGTAATAAATATAAAGGGAAAGGTAACCCCCTTTCTGTAGTGCTATAAATCCCTCCTGGCCAGAGGCAAAACCCTTTCACCTGTAAAGCGTTAAGAAGCTAGGATAACCTCACTGGCACCTGACCAAAATGATCAATGAAGAGACAAGTTACTTTCAAAGCTGTGGGGGAGGAGGAACAAACAGTCTGTTTATCTGTGTGATGCTTTTGCTGGGAACAGAAAAGGAATGAAGTCTTAGAACTTAGTAAGTAATCTAGCTAGATATGCATTAGATTTCTGTTTTGTTCAAATGGCTGGTAAAATAGCTGCGCTGAATGGAATGTATATTCCTGTTTTTGTGTCTTTTTGTAACTTAAGGTTTTGCCTAGAGGGATTCTCTGTGTTTTGACTCTGATTACCCTGTAAGATATTTACCATCTTGATTTTACAGAGGTGATTCTTTTATTTTTTTTTCTTCAATTAAAATTCTTCTTTTAAGAACCTGATTGTTTTTTCATTGTTCTTAAGATCCAAGGGTTTGGGTCTGTGTTCACCTATGCAAATTGGTGAGGATTTTTATCAAGCCTTCCCCGGGAAAAGGGGTGTAGGGCTTGGGGGGATATTTTTGGGAGAAGATGTCTCCAAGTGGGCTCTTTCCCTGTTCTTTGTTTAACACTTTGGTAGTGGCAGCATAAAAGGTCCAAGGACAAAAAGTAAAAGTTTGTACCTTGGGGAAGTTTTTAACGGAAGCTGGTGGGAATAAGCTTAGGGGGCCTTTCATGCAGGTCCCCACATCTGTACCCTAGAGTTCAGAGTGGGGAAGGAACCTTGACAGGGTGAAATTCACCCCTGTGCAGAAGAATAGCACAAAATTTAAGGGGAATGTATGCGACTTATATAAAGGCCTTATGCCAGGCTTCTACCCAGGAATGTAT
The DNA here is from genome assembly GCF_009764565.3 of Dermochelys coriacea. Lineage (NCBI taxonomy): Eukaryota > Metazoa > Chordata > Testudines > Dermochelyidae > Dermochelys > Dermochelys coriacea. The sequence goes on from NC_050072.1 coordinate 94,554,248, forward strand.
TTTGCCCTATATCAGTTAGAAATTAACAGTAGAACTCTCCTAAAGACACTAAGCTGTAGCAAATAAAGTAGAGGAAAATGAAAACCACAATAAACATTTATAGACACCACAAGTTGATGATATTTTTAAAGAATTATAAGAAATTTTAGTAAACATTTGGAAAGTGCTTTTGGAGTTTCCAGAATAGAAACCAACTACAATATCTAAGCTATCCATCCACAATATGTGAACCCTGTCTGTTCCTAAATTTGTTAGTCTCTAAGGTGCCACAAGTACTGCTTTTCTTTTTGCGAATACAGACTAACACGGCTGCTACTCTGAAACCTGTCTGTTCATGCAATTCAGATATTTACCTCTTGATTACTTGCTGTATATTGAGATAATGCCTTTTAATCTGATGAGGATACTTGTGCAACAAAGGCAAGCATCTTTAATAGCAGATCAGTATTAATTGAGTAGTTCACTTAACTAACCTTGTGCTGTCTCTGAAGAGATATTGTTTTTCAGAGAGTGCAATACAATCCCTTTATTTCATATCTTTTTCTGCTTCACCTGTACTCTATCTTCTAATCTATTTACATCAAGACTGAGTAAAATTTTCAAAATTTTCACTTAAGTGATTTAGGACCCTAATGCCATTAACTTTCAATGAGACTTGGGCTCCTAAATCATATAGTAGAATGTTCAATAGCACCTATGTGTTCATTAAAAATAAGAGCAGTTTCAAGCAAACAACCTACCTCCCAATATAGTTCGTTCTTCCCATCGAATTCGCCCAGGCAATATTTAAGGACAGGTTTAAGGACCAATATCTCATGACCCATCAGCATTAGAAACTGCCAAGGATGCATGATAATTAAATGGCTCAGTAATTTATCACATGGACAACAATACCACATAGGTACTGTGTATATGGGTATGTATGCACATTTAGTGGAAACATTTTTATGCAATACCATTAGATTTTTAGTCTTGCTGCCCTTGTATGCAGTGTTTGGAGGGTAATTCAGAATGTTATCTGATCAACAGAAGTGATGAACCATCAACTGCGTTTCTTTTATGAGCACTACGTTTATTTAAAAAAACAAGTGGAAAAACAATCCATTGGAAAAATCTACATAAACTCATATCTCCTCTTACCTAAAAATATACACATATACATGTTTCAGAGTAGCAGCTATGTTAGTCTGTATTCGCAAAAAGAAAAGGAGTACTTGTGGCACCTTAGGGACTAACAAATTTATTTGAGCACAAGCTTTCGTGAGCTACAGCTCACTTCGTCAGATGCTGTAGCTCACGAAAGCTTATGCTCAAATAAATTTGTTAGTCTCTAAGGTGCCACAAGTACTCCTTTTCTTTTTACACATACACATCTTTACTTTGGGGGAAACTGGTCACTGACTAAACCTACAATTGAAAAGCACCTCCGCATTACAAAATTGCTTATTTTCCTCAGGAATGCAGAAAAAGAGAAAATGAAGACCTCGTCCAAATGCAAACCCACCCTTAAATGAAGTGTGAATGCCAATAAATTAAAACAGTGGGTTGGCAAGCACAGTTCCAAACAACACGTTTAGACAGCAGTGCCTAGGTGTTATTGCTGGATCTGAAATGTGCTCCTGTAGACTTAGCAACCTGATTAGGTGCTTACATAGAGCAAAATGGATATTCTGCCACACTAATGTGAGACAGTTTCTGCATTAATAACTCTGACAGCAGGCTTATAAGCAATGTGCAAAGATCTTGTCAAATATATATTCATTAATTCATATATCCCCCCTCTATTTTATGCTTCACGTATAAAGAATAAGACATGTTCTAATGGCTTACAGGTGGTTGAATTATAAAGCAACACATGCAGCACTGGAGTCAAATTTTATTTAGCTTTCCACTTTAAGAAGACAAATACAATTATTTCTCTTGCTGCAGAGACAGTTGATTTAAACCCCGTGTACACATTTTGATCAACTCCAGCCCAAGACTGATTGTCCCTTTCACAGGCTGTAACTGGAATTTTTTTTTCTTTTTTAATTACAGTTACACTTAAAATTACTCAAAACTAATTTATTCCAACTTTGGAAGTTTTGCCAGTGCAAATCCAGAATGAGTGCTTTTAAGAAAACCTCTCCTGAGCCAATAAACATGAATTATACATAATATTATTCCATAAAATTGTACATAGTTTGTAGGAAGGAAAAAAAAGCCCTCAAACAGGCTCATTTTTAACTTTTCAGACATTCAAAACTAGCCAAACATTGCAATTTAACTTCTTGGCTTCATTTTTGGTGGATGGAGAAAGAAAATAGGAAGGGCATGAAAAGAAGGATCTGCTAGACAGTGGGGATGCAGAATTTCAAAGAGGCATTGGCACAGGTAATAAAACTGTGTTCCTTTCAAACCATTTTTCACAGGTCTTTTCCCACCTAAAGCCCCTTTCACTAGCAAAGCTACTAATCATTATGATTAAATATTTGCTAATAGTGCCACAGGACTCCCTGGTACATTACACAGCAATTAAAGAAATCGGGCCTTTACACCAGTTTGACACCAAAGTAAGTCCAAGTAACTAGATGTGCAAAATGGTATGATGGCATGGAGAGTCAGGCCCATGGTCTCTTACCATCTAAGGCATCAAGCCTGCAAGTTAAAATAAGTGGGTGGACTCCCCCATCAAAGTGGAAACCCATTGAGCTTGATGGGGCTCCTGGCTGGAACATTGGTTCACTCAGACATTGTAACTGGCCAAAGCAGGGTCTAAATAGAGTATCACTGAGAAAAAAGACTGAAGGTAATTGTATCAGGCAAGATGAAGACGAAGAGGAAGGAATATATCAAATAAGATAACCTTGTCCAGTAGAAAGGACATTGGATTCAGGAGACCTGGATTCCATTCCTGCCTTTGACACTGACCTGCTCTGTGACCTACAAGTCATTGTAAGCTCTCCAAGACAGGGACTGTCTCCTGCTATGTATTTGTACAATGCCTACCTAACACAAAATGGACCCCATTGTCTGTCAGGGCCTTTAGGTACTGCTGTAATACAAATAGTTATTTTTATTTACTGAGGTGACCTGTCATAATTACACATCATTTTAGTTCCTTTATTACTATCTGTATTTCTCTCAGAGTATGGATGGATTAAAGTTTGCGAGGGAAAAGTGACTTTGAGGAGGGATTTAAAGAAAAAGAGGGGTTGACAGACAACATTTCAAGTTTAAGGCACAAAGGAGTATGTGGAAGAAGGTTACAAACAGGAAGTTGAAGGAAACAGGAAACCTTTAGGACACTCTTGCATAGTTAGGATTCAGAAGACTCTTTGGGTCAGATTCTACTGGAATAACTGCTGACTTCACTGGACTTTCTCCAGATTTATCTCAGTGTACCTGAGGCAGAATTTGGCCCACAGAGTTAAGTTTTAACTAGACCAAGAATTGTGAAGTAGAAGAAATATCTAATGGAATATAGTGAATGATCCTCGACTTTCTGGCTGCTCTCATTCAGAATATATACCTGTATGTTTTGAAAACTCTGTGAGGGTGTGTGTGAGAGAGAATTAAGGGCTCAAAAGAACTTGAATTGCCTTGCTTTTGGACATCCCTAGGTACTTGTCATGCTGCACTTGCATGTGCTTCCAAGAAGCACAGTTGGTGACTGGGAAGCATGCCTAACAATTAGAAGTTTAACAAAGAGGAAAATAGAGAACTGTTTCTAGGTTGTCTATCTTTACTCTTAAACAATAGGGAAAATTTCCTATATTTGTGCAGAAGAGGGTGCTGGGCCATTGTTTGAAATTTAGGCTCTTTTTTGGATTCTTTTCACAATATCATGTCACCATCAGAAACTTTCCATAACAAGTTACAAGCTCCCCTGTCCGAATCCAACATATAAGAGAGATTTCTACATTGGGTAGCTCAAGGCATGTTTATCTAACTTTAAACGTATCCATTGTGCAATTTTTTCCATTTTTAGGGTTAAAATGGATTTTTACATTAAGTGCAGGAAATCCTAAAAGGTTTTTTTGCCCTTGAAATGTGTCTTGGATGATTAATGAGAGAGCCACCTGCTTTTTTTTTTAGTAGCTAATTCTTTTATTTAGTATTACTAATCGGAACCAATACAAATTAGCAGTGGTCACATCTTTGAATGATGAAGCATTACAAAGATCTTGAAACCAAATTCAAAAGTGTCAGAAAGTTACCTTGTCAGAGGATGAGAGTTGGGTGCTTAATTAAAAACATTTTACAAACATGTTATTCAAAATATGTGGTGAAATTCATATGTATTTGCAAAAATCTGAGACTTTTTTCATCCATGTCTATAAGGTATGGGTAGCATTCACTTCTGCACAGCAGACTAGCACAAGACCTATGCACCATTTACATTCCACATAAGTGCCTGATCTCAGTACATTTTAACCCTGACTAGTTGAGGCAGTGCTGAGCGCTTTCTCCTGGTAGACACTCTGAGCATTGTGCTCACTAGCTTGTTTAAATGTGAGTTGTAACAATTATGATACAATTTCCTAATATACACAAGTCTTAAAATGAGTTATTGGTTCACTCTCCAAATTCATTGAGAGTTGATTCGACAAAGCACATAGGCTTGTACTTAACTTATAAGTGCATGCTTAAATGTTTAACTGAATCTGGCTCAGTTCGTGGCCTGCTTGTTGAGGCTGCCAGGCATGGATGCTAAGTAGTGACAATAGTGATGGTTGATTCTGTGATGCCATCCTATATATATATTAAATAAGAACTGGACTGAGACTACAAGGTCATTTCACACAGGTCATCAAGCACTGTGATAGGACAAATTCCAACGTAGTCAGAAAGGGGTTAAAGAGCTCCTCTGGGCTCTATCAGCCCCATCCCCTTGCAGCTGAAAAGCATGCAATGCTGCTTTGAAATGTAGTGAGTGATTGGAGGAAGGCCAGATCTCTGCAAAATTATGGCATTCCGCATGAAATCAAACCACTTTATGCTCCGATCACAGTGAATCAGAGGGATGGTAAGGAATTGTTTTCAGCAAAATTCTTTTTCTTGTAAATGTCAATTTGTCAAAACCAAAACATCCTACAGGAACTTGTTGGTTTCAACCAAGTGTTCATTTAGGAAAAAAAAAAACAACAGGAAAAGCTTTGAAAACATTTTGACAAAATCCTGTTTTGACATTTTCAGAACAAACATTTTGATTTTCAGTTCGAGATTACCTTTTGTTTAGAAATTTAAGTTAATGTTTAGTTTGCATGTGGTATGTTTTTAATTTAAAAGGTCAAAATTGAAATGAAATGTTTTGAAACTATTGGAACTGAAATATTTCAGTTGACCCCCACTTTTTTTTTAAATTTTCTGTTTTTTGAAATGTTTGAGACTTTGACTTACCATTTTTCAAATTCTTGTGAGGTGGAAAAATAATTTCCCATCCACCTCTAGTCAGAGCTGTACATGTATTCCAATTGCACTGTTTAGGCAACCACTCAGTGAGTGACTGTCATTGTTTGTGTAGTCTGATGAATTGCAGTGGGGAACTGACATAGCCTGCTCCTCAAACTCACTTTCTCAGGACTGGCGCCCAAGTTGGCAGCTACTGAGGCTGATTTCTATGTAATGTGGTATACTAATAATCATCATCCTAATGCTCTGGGTGTATTTAATATAAAATACTCTTGAAATTCAAAATGTCCAAGGAGGCAGTTGTGCCCCAGAAATGTCCACCATTCTGAATTAGTGGCTCAGTTGCCTGGACCTTAGAGAAGTCTATTCATTGGTCTGATGATCTGAGAGCAGGAGGTGGTAGGAACTACGCAGCCGGGGAGTGGAGTGGTGTGAAGGACACACATTGTTCCCTACCATCTGTATGGAGATTACAACCTGGAGCTTTATTATCATCACCGCTGAACCTCTTCCTCGATGGGGGATTATGCTTGCACATTATTTTGCTGTCTAAAGGCTTGTTTACATGGTGGGGTAGTGCACACTATAGAGGTGTGATTTCTAAAGCACGCTAACATGTTACATATTAATTGGTCCATGAAGACCCTGCTGGTGCACACTAAGAGTTCCTGTGTGTACATTAGGTAACCTTCAGTTTGCACCAGCAGGGTAGATGGCCACAAAAGGTGGTAATGGTGGATTGGATCCAGCCCTTGGTAGGTGTGGGAGGTCCAGGGGAATGGTTAGGTCCTGCCCCAAGGGGGTGGGAGGTCCAGGGGTGTGTTGCAGAGCTGAGCCCACTCCTCATTCACTGCTCAGTGGTTGTTCCTGTCCTGCAGGGTTGGGCCAAGCTCCCTGCTCTGACCTGTTGGATCTTGTTACAGCAGGATATGTGTGCATACCCTGTTTCCTTCCTGGCCCCAGTCCTAATGAATCAGCTCCCAGAACTAGGCTGTGATGAGCCAAATAAAATGATTTGGCAGGCCGGATTCAGGCCCATGCAGTTGCCCATCCCAGGTCTATATAGACAATGAACGTGCAACATATTAGTGTACTTTAAAAATCACACCCTCATTACCCCACCTTATAGACAAGATCTTAATCTTTCTGCTTATTTTAGAGTAGCAGCCATGTTAGTCTGTATTCGCAAAAAGAAAAGGAGTACTTGTGGCACCTTAGAGACTAACAAATTTATTTGAGCATAAGCTTTCGTGAGCTACAGCTCACTTCATCCGATGAAGTGAGCTGTAGCTCATGAAAGCTAAGTGAGCTGTAGCTCACAAACTTATGCTCAGATAAATTTGTCAGTCTCTAAGGTGCCACAAATACTCCTTTTCTTTTTGCTTATTGTTCCTCGAAGCTTATCCATAACATCCTCTTACTGGTTGGAACCAATCTGGAAGAGGAGTTTTTGGTTAAAAAATTCCTCTTTGATGCCTTAAGTAAATATTTCTTTCAAGAGTGAGTTCTACTTTCATGCTTTTCTTAACTTGAACCCAATCATGATTGAGATGAAGGATATGATTTGAGCCCTTCCAATGCTCATCTGATATATTAGGATTTATGAAGTATGGAAAAGAGAGGGTTAGTGCACTGCGTACAGGAGCTTAAAAACGTTTCCTGAACTGAGCACGAAATAGCACTTTGATAAATACTTTTCTTTCATGTTCTGCATCTAGAATTTGTTTTAGCTAGATCTAGTTCCCTTTTGGCCAAGTAAAAATGGATTCTTTGTTGTTCTTTTTGTATTCTTATTGCAATACCTGTCAAGAGAATGAATATGCTATGCCATTCTGTTCTCATTACAGTCTTAATATTGTCTCTAGAAATAACAAATGTTGTGCTTTTCTTTATTCTTTCAAACTTTGTAACATGAGTGATACTGAACTAACATTCCTTATCTCATTCTATAGTCTCATTCTGGTGGCAAAGGATTTGTCTCAGATAACGATTAGCCTAGTGCTCAGGTTATAATATTAGTGCTTTATAAGTTATAATATTTCACATATGCTGTAGAGATTATCTTTCTATGTTCAGCTGTAGGAAGTTGTGTGTCATATAATGCAAAATTTTCACAATACATTTAAATAGACAGGATACCATTTGGCAGCAAACATTTTTAGTTTTTATAAGGAATCAGAATAACTAGAAACGCTCATCATCATCATCAAACTCTAGATTTTCCTCTCCATCCCTCCTCTCTCCATTGCCCAAAGAAATAGTGTAAGGCTAACAATGTCAGGCAAAGGCTTTGGACATGAAAACAGAGAGCTGTCACGTTCTGGCACCTAAATAAAGGTGTAAAAGACTAAGCAGAAGCTGTAGAATTTAGGATATGTAATCCATATTGTTATCTTTTGAGGTGAACAGGTAAGTGGACACAATAACCATGTAAGACTTGGTAATCATATCATCTTCCAGAAAAGATTTTAACAAAAGGGAGACCTCTAGGCTTGGCACTTCATAGCCTTGGCACCTCTGAGCTCAGTTATGAATGTAAAAGAATTGCTTGAGCCCGGGCACTTCTTTCATTACAAATTAAGCAGTTCTCCAGCTCCTTATCCAGTGTCAGTCCCACTCCAACCCTCTACCTTCTTGAAGTCTCCGTCTCTCTGCCTCACCAGTCCCATTTCTCCCCTGAAGCCCCATCTCTTTGGCACAGTTGTCTCTCCTCTCATTCTGCCCTTGTTCCCCCACCTCTCCACAGGATCTTGTCCTTGTCTATCCTGTTCCAGTCTTCTCCACTCCCAGCGGTGGGAGGGGGGAGTCATTGATACAGGAAAGACAGACTCCTTGCTCTCGGTCAGTGCTTAATTTGTAATGAAAGATGTCCCGGGGTTCAAGCAATTGGGTGTTGGGGCTCAAGCCATTTTTTTACATTCAAAACTGATGCAGCAAGCCCAGAAGTGCCTTGGCTATGAACTGTCAAGCCTAGAGGTGTCAGGACTCAGCCTTGGCAAGCCCTGGCACAAATTAAGCACTGCTCCCAGTTCCAGTTTCCAGCCCAGAGCAGCCATTACAGGGAACATTTTTCTGAGCCCTAGTAGCTCTGGGATGCAGCAGGCTTAGTCCATCTGTGAAGATGGAACATGCACAGTCTGGTCAGCAATTAGGAGCTGTGAGAGTCTCAAGGATGTTCAGTGATGATGAAATCATGTTAAACTCTCAGAAGGCTCTACTGGGCATGTGTGAATTGTGATTTTTTAAAAAGGTTTATAACTTGGCTAAATTTGGGCCAATTTTCACAAAGCACATCCCTAACACAAAGGCCACCACCTGCCAAATTTAAAGTTACTGCTTCAAAGCTTGGTGGTACTGGAGCATTGCAACAAAAGTCTCAAAGATTTTTCTTAGCATGGGAGTGGGAGGAAATGTATTTTTCCATGCTTCTCTTCTTGAAAACAGCTGAAATTGGCTGAATTTCTCCAAAAATAAATAACTTTGTTACCCTGAGGCAGAAACTCCACATACAAAATTCAGCCCAAACAGCTGAAGTTTGGCAAAGTTGTAAGCAACTGAAAACAGGGTCTTATAATGAGAAATGTTGTGCATCCTTAATAATAGGCAGTACTACCTGCTCAACCTATGCTAATTACAGCTTAGAATTGGGGAGATATTCAGCTCTCTAAACAGTGATTATGGAAAAATGTCAGAGATGCACCAAATCTCTTAATTATTTGGTTAATTCCTGTGTTTGTTTGTTTTGTTTTAAAAAAGACCAAACTGAGGTTTTTTTATTCAATATCTCACCCTCATATTTGGAGGGCTTTGGAGCACAATTCAAATCCCATGGCGGTCAACTGAATACTTTCCAGTGACTTCCATGGGAGTTTAATTGAGGCCTTGGATGCACACATATTCAAATCAACCCTGATTTCTATTTTGTAGACTTATCCTTAGGTTTTGGCCATCTCTAAAAATAAATGGGCAGAACTGAGTACAGGCCAGCTGCTCCTGCTGTATTCTGCAAAATGCCCAGTCGAGAACAGCGCTGTGTAGCACTCATTCTCAGCTGTGTAGTCCCTTGGATTGTTAGAAAATTGTTATTGTTAGAAATTGTTTAGAAATTTTGTAATGCCCATTAATTTCTAATTATGTCAAAAGTCCTGTTTTGACATTTGAGGAACAAAAAGGTTTGTGTTTTCATTTCAAAATCACGTTTTCTTTTGATTTTTTTTAATTTTGTATATTATAAAATTTTTAAAAGTCTAAATTGAAATGAAATTTTTGATAAATTTGAAATCCTTTTTTTTTTTCAGAATGTTTGTTTTCAGAGAATTTCAAAATTTGGGGGTTTCATTTTGATTTGGAACCAAGACAAATTTTGACATCTTGAAATCCTTCACAAAACAGAATTTCTGTCCTCTACACAACTCTAGTACCTAGTGCACACTTTCATACTGGGAAAGACCAGTACTAAAACTGTCTTCAAGATAGTGTTAATGACATGGGAGAAAAAGCCTGGGACTTTGATCAGAGGGGCTGGCATCTTGGTATCGGTAGGACTGAAACTGAGATTCTGTGCAGTTCCTCAGGCTTCGTAAAGTTAGGATCTATGTTCCTGAATTCTTTGGTGAGGCTAATTGTCCATTCTCAAAGACCAGAATACCTCAAGTTGTCCATGGATTCATCACCATAGCTTATTTGCCTTAGCAAAGACTTGTCTTTCTATACGTTTTTTCTATGGAGGGGAATATTACTGCTCCATTTATTTAAGCATTTTCAATAAAGAGCACAGATTGGTATCCTAAATTTAGGTGTTGGTTTTCCACCTTTAAAGGATCATAAGTTATTGAAAAACACTTAATTCATTCCTCTCCACAGATTACAAATCAAAATTGGGGGGGGAGGGGAGGTGGGAGACGTATGCTACATATTTGTGTGAACATAACTAGAAAATGTTTTCATTAGTTTTCTAAATGTACTTTTCGTGCAAGAGTTACAAAGTTAAAATGTGAACCCTAACTGACAAAAATATTAACAAAGAAGAACAATTTAAATAATATTTAAATGAAGAACACTATTAAACAATATAGAACAGTGGAAATCATACATATCACATACAGATATGACAGATGCACCTTATCCAGCTCTGATCTAATCATGAATGATTATTTAAATACCATGACAAGTAACTTATTTTCAGAGAGCGCTCCAAATTCAATGTTTTTGCAATATAAGTAAATATGAAATTTTTTTATTGAGAAGGCTGTATAAATCCCACAGGGTTCCTTTTTCTACCTGTGTTGGAAAATTGTAGGAGAAATAGAAAAGGTATTTTTATCCTACTAATTGGGGGAAAAGGTAAAGTGATAGATTTTGGACTCATTCATACATATTTCAGCCATGTCTTTGTATGTGTTTGTATCTCAGCACCTACCACATGAAGATTTGATTTTGATTGGAGTCAGCAAGCACTATTGTAATAGTAATAATAATGACATATATAGGACACATTTAAAACATTAATTGTAGCTTTAGAGGTATTACCTGTTCCAGTAGTATGTTCCCATTTTAGTACAAAGAATATCACTGGGATTGGTAATATCTCTAAATGCGGAGGGAACTTTTTAAGTGCAACTACTGTAGTGAGACATTATAGTTAGAGATCTGTATGGAGTCAAAAGGGAACCTAGAAAACAGGTTTATGTATTTTAGTGAAAACACTTTTTGGCTCAGTATCTCTGAAAATAAATTTTCCCTTTATAGTAATTTTCTTCTTGGTTATAGAGGCTCTTTTCCTTTAATTCTAAGGGAGAAAGGAGCTATTGGAAGTTGTTTTTATAGCACATATGAAACCATAATTAGAAAGAGAGTATTGATCATTTTGCAACTGTAATCACAAAAATCTCTTTCTATGTTTGTTGCAAAATTGAAAATAGTGTAAGCTGGCTTTCCGTTAGGACCACAACTGGGCTAAGCAAATCCCTTATTTCTCCTTGCACTTGGTGCTTCAGTTGACCTCTAATATAATTCTGTTTCTTTCTATGTATAATTATTTCCCTAAATAAGTTGTTTCAAATGCACACTATGTTCTAGATTTTATAAAGTAGTGTTATCAAAGTTTCCTATACAGAATGAGCTGTTACAGAAGTAGCTCTTTTCTGTTGTAAGACCCTACAAGCATATAATTCCTTTGTGAAATACTTTTACTGGTATTTTCCCTTTTGATCTCTGTGGAAGAGAAGATATTATCATTTTGATCTAGAGTGGTAATACTTGGCCTCACCCAACCAATCCAGCAACTTGTCAAAGCACAGCATGGGGTATGTATCAAATTTCAATATGGCATTGACTTTTCTAAAGTCAATGCAAAATTGGGTGGTACCATTTAGCTTAGGAACCAGCACAATTGGACTTCTCCAATCGCTATATGATTCCTCAATTACCCAAGGACCAACATATTTTCTACTTACAGCTTCATGGCCTCTCTGATCTTCCATGGAAGTGGTCATGGGTTTTCTCTGGTGTCTGGGCTCAGTTTGGATGTGGTGGGAGGTGAGGTGTCTTTGTCCAAGCCAGGTAGAAAGTACCATTGAGAAGGCAGCCATCAGATGTTGGGCTTGGACCTTCTGCTCTGTCTTGATATGTCCCCAGTAGGGACCATCTTGTGCCCTGATGTATTGACTGTTTGAGGCCCTTACTCTGGCTCCTGGGGAGTAGGGAGCTATAAAGAGAATTCCTGAGTCTTCTATGACTTTAGGAGATTGACGTGGTAGATTTGTTTTGTTTTCCTTTTGTCTGGCTACCAGATTTCATAATTCACCAGCCCCACCTAGCAGATTATCTCGTGTGGGCCCTGCCAGTGGGCCAGCAGCTTTGACTCTGAGCTAGGGAGTATCCAATTCCCAGAGTGAAATACTCTGAGGCAAGCCCCTTTATTATAGGTTTGTTGTTGGGCATTTTGTGCATTTAAGAGTTTCTTCTTTGCCAAGTCTTCTAGTCTGTCATGGAAGGTGAGGACATTTTACATTACATGTTATCAGCTCAGAATCTCCATTCCTCCCACATTTCTCATATTAAGTGCAGAATCCCCCACGGTTGTCTCCCACATAATAATTCAACTGGAGGGAAGCCTTAGATCACTGCAGCACCTCTGACACTGCAAACAGGAGGAGGGGAATTATCTGGTCCTAGTGTTGGGTGTCTGTGGCAACAAACTTTTACTTTTTTTAGTGTCTGTTTAAAACTTTCTACTAACCCATTGGTTTAGGGATGGCAGATGGTGGTTCAGAGGGACTTAATCTTCAGTAGGCAACACAGTTGTTTTAGCATCTGGGACATGAATTTGGTTCCCTGGTCTGTGACAATCCCCCATGGCATCCCTACCCGGGCAAAGCTCTCCATTATGATCATTCTGGCATTAATGGAGTGGCTTTGGGATATCTCATTGTGTAGTCCACAATAACCAAAATATATAAATACCCACCATCTTTCTTTCCAAGTGCCCCGAGCATATCCATTCCAATCTTTGCAAATGATATACCAACCAAAGGGAGAGGAACCAGTGGAGCTTTCACCACACTCCATGGTGCTGTTAGTTAACACTAGACCAGGATCTGAGGAAGGTGGGTTTTTTTCTAGCTGAGGTGCTCAGCAAATGATAATACATGGGCCAAATGCAAGACTTCTCTGCAGTATGGTTGGGACATCATGACCTGGGCTTGGACCTTTCCCATTTGGTGGTCTTCCTCTAGGTGTCATAACCATTCTCTCTGAATTTCAAAATGGGGGAATACCTCAGCTTGTTCAGGGCTCACTATCCATAAAAACCAGCCACTTGTGCACAAGCCCAGTTCAAAATCTCAACACATTTTTGCTTCTCAGTAAGGTTGGAAAACTAAGTTAGGATCTCTGATTCCAGTAAGGGAGCGATCCCCAGCTCTGGATAGAAGCTTCCTGGACCTCCCAAATCCTAGCAAGAGAGGATCTGAGTGGGGCTCCTCAAGACATTGACTATTCTGCCCAACATTCTCATTCAGCTGAGCTGATCCCTTGGGCCCACAGGTTTCTTCTCTGGATGTGGCTGTCGTGCCCAGATGCTATATAATTTTCCATTAGCTGGATGGCATTGGCCATTGTCTCGGGCCAGCAGTGTAAGATCTAGTCTTTTCCCCCAGTGGGGAGTATATGCATAAATTGTTTTAGCAGAGTCATTTCTGCTACATGAACCTGTGTCTTGTCTCAGGTCTGAACCATCAACACCTGTCTTGCAGCTTCTGGGCCTCTATGTGGAGCTGGATGCCTGAAGGATACTGCTTTTCCCAAAATCTCTGGCAGAAAGATTCCTTCCTCTGAGGTACCCAATGAGTCCAAAATGGCTGTTTTGACCTGTGCATAATACCATCCTGTCACTGGGTCTAACCCATAAGAGTCCACTTGCACCACCCTGGTTAAATGTGGGGACCACATCAATACACCCTACTTCAATACACATTAATACACTCTAATTCCTTTGCTTTAATTGCTCCCTACATTTTGGTTTTGGTGGAATAATCAAGTTGCTAAATTTTCCCTAAACTGAATTCACTGAAATCCAATTGCAGAATTCCTTGTGACCATTAAAACAATATTCTTTGATCTGAGACTGAATAATATGGTTGTGTTTAAGAATCCTTCAACCTTTTGCCAGTATTTAGCTATTAGTTGACTTGAAAGAAGTTAATCTGAAACACATCTACTGCTTTTGGTCTTGATTTTCTTGTCATCATCCCATGCAAAGCCTGCAGTCCTTTGTATGCTGTACTTTCAATAGTTCACTGGATTGTTTCCATGCCTTGAAGGCACTGTCAAGAGGTTTTTTTTGTGCCAAGATCATCTTCTGGTCTAAGTGTGCTTGCTGATGGCAAGCAAAGTTGAACACTTGAATTTGTACTTTGTAATATTCAGTCAATAGGAATAATGAAAACCAGTTATAGGTGAAAGCATGATCATGCAGAGCAGGATATGAATCAGATTTTTGGCTGGATTGGATGGTCATTTTTGGACAGTGAAATATTAACAACTAGAGTGTGGATATTGATTGCTGAATCCTCTTGCATCAGCTATTAATGAATGTCAGATACTATAAACTTCAGCTTCAACTGTTTGAAGCTTTGGAAATAGACGTATGGCAGTGATTCATTAGTTGTTGATCTTGGTACAGTGCCAGGGTTTCACTGACACTATCTTCATTATTGTTAGACATTATTATTGTTGTACTTTATTTTGAGTGGTGGTACTAAGCCTTATAGAAATACCTTCTTCTGTGTTTCCTAATAATGGTCAAAAGTATTTATTTTAAAGGTGAGACCTATTCTTTGCCAGGTGAACTTTATAGAAAAATACTCTCCATCTGAAAATTCTAAGAGAAGGAATCTTCCCCACCTCTTCCATAAAAATTGATTGTTTTGTATAATATAGATATAAACATCAAATAAATCAAAACACACAACAGTATGCTGTGTGTCCGGTATAGTTCCAACTGTAGATCTGGAATACAAATCAAAACGAATCGGCAATAATAGTCTTTGCATACATAGTGAAATGCATAGTAAGATCGCTGAGCACTTACATGAGAAATTGCTACTGAAATCAGTGTCACATTCTGCCAACCTCACTCAAAAAGCTAGCCAAAAGTAATTATTATTCCAGTGGATTTTTTAAAAAAAAAATTTATCTGAATATTTTGTTGAAAAATCTTGAAGTTCTTAAAACTTTTCCAATATATATTTTTGGTTTTATAGTTTTTTGTTTTATTTTATCCAAGCCTCCCCTTTTCTCCTTTTATGGAAAGAAAAGGTGGAACTCCCTCATCTGATTTTTTTTTTCCAATCCCAGAAATGTATCAAAAGTGTTGGAAGAAAAAAAAATTAAATTAACAAATTTTGAAGGAAACAATTTTTTTCCCAGTAAAATGAAATTAATTGTAGTGAAATGTAATTTTTTCCTTCTTCTTCTGCTTCCTCACTCTGAATGATACCTTACTTTGTGAGTAGTCCCAATGAAGAAAATTGGTCACAAAGTGGGCAAGAATATGGAGCCTTCATTCCTGGGTATGGTCACTTACTCATGCACAACTGGAGCCAAAGAATGGTGCTACTCAACATGGGAATGCATGGTAGAATTGGGCCCAATGAACAGTTACAGCAACACTTGGTTGGTAATACTTTGGCAGAGCTAAATTCTTTTGTCCTAGCTCAGGAGAAGTTCTCATTAAAGCCCAAATCCTGTCATCAGTGCTCTGCTTTCTCTGCCTGTCTTCCCTCCCCACCATAAGGCATTCTCTAAATGATTCTTTACGAAGCCCCTGGTTCCCCCTGAAGCCATCCTTCCCAGTATAATAAATGTTTCCATTATTCAGACACCTCTTGGGAGTGGGGGGATCCATTCATTCTCCCTCTCTTTTCTTCCTTAGTGGGAAAAGTTAATCTCCTCTCCTCCTTTCCAAGGGAACAGCTCCCTCTCCCCTTTCAGAGAGGTAGGATCCTTGACACTTCATTCTCTCCATCTCCCTGTTGGCTCCCATAATACTGATTGGGTTTATAGTAAAAATACCTCACACTGAAGTTCCCAGCATCACCCTATTAGATAAGGAGTTTGCACTTTGGAATCCAGGTTTGGCTCATCAGTAATTAAAATTATTTTCAAATAGAGTAAGTTTAGCAAAAACACTTTCAAGCTTGTGACTCAGTAAGCTAAAAGGGTTTTGCTTTCCCTGTGGTTTTAAAACAATTGTCAGAACAATGTAGTTTTATGAGTTCAAAGACTTAAGAGGCTGAAGACTGAAGAGGAAGTGGTAATTGCTAAATGCTAAGTGATATATTAAAACCATATGAGAGGTTTTAAAGTGGATCTATGTAGAAAATAGTGAACTACAGGATTAGTTATAAAGGTAAATTGCCAAAATTGTGCTATTCAAATAACATCTTCACAAAAGACTTTCACAGCTGAATCAGTAATGTGCTGTTTGTCTTCCTCCTATTTTTTTGAAAGGATGTGACATTATAATTTCTGACAGGTTTCAGAGTAGCAGCCGTGTTAGTCTGTATTCGCAAAAAGAAAAGGAGTACTTGTGGCACCTTAGAGACTAACAAATTTATTAGAGCATAAGCTTTCGTGAGCTACAGCTCACTTCATCGGATGCATTTGGTGTAAAAAGCAGAGGAGAGATTTATATACACACACTGAAAAAAACATTTTGGTAATTTGAGCAAGGCCTGTATATCCTTGAAAAGATCTGTGGTTTTTCACTGTAGGTTATGCTTCCCAGTGGTCTAGCGAATTTTTTCAGAAATAGAGCTGCTATGTGGAAACCATTACTTTTTTCACATGTACAGGTTGTTAAGACGTGGACATTTCATGTCAGCTCCTCAGAGGTTGTAATTCTGCATAGCTCCATTGAAGTCAAAGGAGCTATGTTGATCTACAGCAGCTGAGGATCTGGCCCAAAATATACATACGAGGGGTTTTTTTCCATCTCTTTTTTAAAATTTGCTATTTGCATGAGTTATGATGATCAAGGTTTCTCCTTCCTTGGGTACAGAAGCAATTTTTGAAGTCTGTAGCTAATATGGTCCTAAAAGCCTAGATTAATATACCATGGATCTTTCCATGATCTATGGAATGCTGTTACCAAAGGCTGTTAACAAACACATTTTTCAAAGATGCCTTTTTTAAAGCTACTTTTTCAAAAGTTGAAACCTAATGGATGGGCATTATGGGTAATGCCCAAAGGCCAAAATTCAAAGTCCAACCCTATTTAGCAAAGCACTGAAGAACAAAAACAAAGTTAAGCATGTGAGGTAAGTGTTCTGTTGAATGTGGATTGATTCATGGAGTGGGGGCTGTACTTTGTTCATGATAAAAAAAAAAAGTTTGCTTTAAAAATAAAGGTTTTAAAAATCAGTGCTATATGCCTATACGCAGTTGCATATAAAGTACCTCTTGTATGCGAAGGGCCAGATTCTTATGTGGTGACAAATTATGTGCCTTTATTGACTTCAATGGAGCTATCCCAATTTCTATCACTTGAGGATCTGGCCCAAATTGAATAGTGATTTTTACTGATTTTTAGTGCTTCATTTTAATTTTGCTCATGCTTAGATTTTTGCACTTGTTATGCATCCCATTATTTGGAAGGTAAATAATAAATATTGATCAAAATCCAACATTATAATCATATATTTCCAACTGTGTTCACACAGAATAACTTCACAAAAAACAAATACTGTTCTATGGCTATTGCAATGAACTTGGTATGAGTATGTCTGTTGCAGCCCACTGCTGGATGGAAATGGCCGTAGGTGTCATTGGCCTGATAGTGCTGCCAGTTAGTGGACATTCTTCTTTAGATCAAGTAGAGGCCTATGATTTTTTGAAGCACAGGGAGAGAGTTTCATTCCATGGCTATCTGTGATGGGCTAGGTGGCTGTAGATTTCTTAGATTATGTTAATGTTCAGGTTGTCAGCTGCAAACCTGTTTTTATGCCCTGATGAAAACTAAATATTTGTAACAAATGTTAGAATTTTAGTACTTTTTGAATAATTATTTTTCTTTACCTTAAATTCAGGGCTTGACTTTTAAGATGATCACTCCTTTTCTGTACCTGAAAGTGCAATTTTGTGGTGCAATTATTTGTAGGTGCAAATGATATCATTATTGACATCCTAACTACTTGATTGCACTACCTGTGCATACTTATAGCTGCAAAGAACTGTGCCAGAAAAATTGCAGGTGCAAAAGGGGATTCCAGGTTAAGGTCTCTTTAAAAGTCAGGCTTTAAGACCCAACAGCAGCCACTTGATTAGCAAGTACAGATCTTTGCTCTGCTTTCTTTACAAAGTAACTTTTTGTTTTAGTAAGATGCATTTCAGACATAATATGGAGAAAGATCTCCTAATGCAGCCATGACCCTTTGGGATGTAAACAGCTGGAAAGAATTGTAGTCTGTGTTGCATAACAAATCTCCTTTTTAGTTCAAATAATTATTTTTTTCTTGCTTCCTTTCACTCTCCTCTTCTTATATTCTCTTTCTGTTATTTCCATCTCTTTAATGTTTGTGCTCTCCTTTTTTGTCATTGTTGGCTCTTTGTTTTCTCAGGACACATCCATCTTATTGTTGGAGAAGACAGATGTGTGTATGAGAGGGGAATTGGGCTTTTGTTGGTTTGGTGCAGTACCTTGATGCCAGTGTATTACACAATCATCTGAAACAAGGAGGATTTCAGAATCTGGGAAACTTTTGAACAGCTTAATCATCATGGAGACATTGTTTATTACTTCCATGATTTTACTGATGTCTTCTTGGTTTCAGCGTATTGAAACTGAATGCTGATTCTTAATAAGTCACTAGTTAGAAATATATACCAATGAGTAAATAATCTGTGAGCTGTTTTTGGAGACGAGTTTTAGGTTATGATTCAAATAAGGCACATGATATCATAGAAATAAGGTATCTCTGGGTTATACTTCTTTTCTTGCCTTTCAATTACCTGCCATTTTTTTTTACAATTCTCACGATCCTTTTTAATCTTGTTTAGTTTTGATTTTTAACTTGTGTCCTTCCCTATATTTACTTAAAATATAAACTTTTTTGAAATTACATTTGATATCTTAGGCCTCATTTACATTAGAAGATTATCATATTTAAAATGATCTTGTTTTAAACCTTATAGTTGAAATTAAAAGCATCCAGGTGATATAGGAGCACAAGTGCCATTGACTTCCAATAAGATTTGAGATCCTATATCACTTTATATAAGCCTGCTTTTGAAAATGACACCTCATGTTAGCTAATAGGATGCTGACTATGACTCTGTGGTCAATGTAGACAAGCACAAGTTGTGTTCAGGAACCACAGTTTAACCAAAATTAGCTGGAACTTTGCTGAACGTGACCAGTCTTTGAAGTACACAAAATCATTGAGAGGACCATGTTTGCTAATTGAATTGTTAAATAACATGTTCAAATATTATAAAATCTCTTAATGTGTAAAAGGTCTTGGAGGTTTATGTTACCTTCTGAATTTTGTGTCTCCCTTCTAAATTTCTGCCTTTCTTTTTAGAAGATTGTGTTGTGTGTTTTTCTTTTCTTTTAATTTTTCTTTACTTTTTAACTTATTTTGGTGTCTCCTTTTTTTCTTCTCTTCTTTATCTTCCTCCTCATCTTGTTTCTTTGCAATTTTCTGGTATGTTGGTTTCTGGTTTTTATTTTCAAAGGTTTTTTTTCCTTGAAATCTCCACCTCTTTCTTTCACTTTTCCCTCATCTGAGCATGCCATACATTTATTAATGCCCCAGTTCTGCAAAGCCTTATGCACATGCTTAACTTGAAGTACTGTTGACGTCAGTTGGGATTGCTCACAGTGCACAAAGTTATCTATGTGCATAAATATTTGCAGGACTGAGACCTAGAAGTATACTTTTTAGAATGAAGAGCCTTTCTGTGCAAGGCAATAGTGGTTTTAATAATAATGGTTATTACTATTATCATTAATGATTTAAACATTTATATTATGTTAGTGCCCTAAGGTGGGGCCACATTATATTGGGTACAGTACTGGCATGGGGTATATGTACCCCACACGGGCCCAGTGACCAAAGGGTTAATATAGGAACTACCAGCCACTTCTGACTGGAAGCCTCATGGCAGCTGGGATGATGAAAGGGCTGGGAAACTGAGGGGCAGGGCAGCTACCATAGAAATGAGCAGGCTGGAGAAAGCTTTTGTCAGCTAAAGAGCTGCCCAGAGACAAGAGCCTAGAAGGGGTAAACTGATCGATAGGCTGGAGAGCCTGCAGAAATCCAGGGGAAGGTAGGAAGAAGCTAAGGGCTCTGTCAGAGTCAAAGAACCGAGATCCCGCTCATCTGGCTCGAGGGCCTTGTAAAGCTTTTAGGCCCTGATTCAGGCAAACGTCCCTGTTTGTTTGTTTGGTTTTTTTAAGTCCAGTGTTGAAAAAGTGATTTAGGCATGCAAGTCTAATTGAAGTCTAATTGAAAGTAATGGGATTTAGACTCCTGAGTCTCTTAAGCATTTTTGAAAATTTTACCTGAAAGCTTAAAAGTTAAGCACGGGCTTCTTTGCTTTTTCTGAAGAGGCCAAGTCTTAGTTTCATGGTCTGCTTAGAGGATGTGTCCTCAATGCACAATTGAGTCCTGCTCCTCCTACTTAGGTGAGTAGTGCCAATGATGCCAATAAGATTATTCATGTCAATAAAGATTACTCCTATAAGTAAATTTTGTAGGATACAAACTTATATTTGTTAAATAAATGAATGACATGCTGCTCAGTCCATGAGGGATGATAACAGCAAATTTGCCTTGTTTAATGTTTTCCTCTCCTTTTGTCTTTTAATATTAGATTAATTTTAGTACTTGTTAAAGTATCAGACTAGTAGCCTTGGCTAGTTATAGAATAGGCACTGTGCCAGTTTTCCCATGCAGCTCTGCCAATCCACCTTATTCCTGACACATTATGTTCCCTTCTCCAGTTCTGGGCTTCTCTTAGGGAGAAAAAGGCGGCAAAATATATGGTGCTGTTGTGTGTGATGTGGACAAACGTCCATCACGGACTAAGTTGAGATCAGCAAATCAATTTTCACTTTAACTTAAGCCTCCAGACTAATTAATTAACCAACTGTGCTACTTGCCAACCTTCTCCCACTCCTCACTTTGTGAATTAACATCTAGTCTGCCACTATGCAAGTGCCTGCTGTCTGACTGTCATCCTATACCATGCCCATCTCCAAGGTATCTGAGGGCCAATTTCGTCTGGGAAAGCTGTGGACAGGGCAGTATTTTTCATAGGAAAAAATGATTGCATAGTGCTTTAAATTTTTGGCTAAAGCAACTAGTAATTTACTCCTGAGGTCTGTCTTGTCTTCATCATCATTATACTATAAAATCATAGAGTGCAGAATCTATGTGCTACGTTGTCAATTTGATATCTTGTAATTTTAATGTATCCATCAATCAAGGGCTATAATTCTGTAGGGTGGGATAAGAGTAAAGAAGCTCCCATGAATCCTTCCCCAAATGAATACTTCCTCCATCTCAAATGCTCTTAGAGACATTAACATCTTATGACTGTCTTACTTCTCCTTCTCATTTAAATGTTCTGCCATACAATGCAGTCTGGATCAAAAGCTCAACAGGTTTTCTTAAAATAGTATGTCTGGCAAAGAGTTTGGATCAAAATCAAAACGTTTCTGTACTTTGGCCATTAGTGCACACAGCTTACTGCTGGGAAAGACTGATGTTCAAAAGA
This sequence comes from Dermochelys coriacea, assembly GCF_009764565.3. Classification (NCBI taxonomy): domain Eukaryota; kingdom Metazoa; phylum Chordata; order Testudines; family Dermochelyidae; genus Dermochelys; species Dermochelys coriacea. The sequence goes on from NC_050072.1 coordinate 94,575,926, forward strand.
TAGAGGAAAATAGCACCTGCTTTCTCACGCTGGTTTGTTTGCAGTCTTGATAAAAATGCAAGACAGCATATGCAGAAACTGTGCAGAAACGCCATTCACATGGTAATTCCTTTGTATTTGAATAATTTCTTTTCAGGTGCCTGAATGAATGCCAGACTAGTGGGTGGATTTGAGCATCCCCTTCCTTAAGTTTGTCCATTGCCATGTTTAGCATCTAGCTCATTTCTCAGATCAAAGACTCCCACTTTGTCTTGGTACTCAAATATGAAGGGCAGGTTCACTGGTTCTAATCAAATCCAAGTTCATCTGAATAAGTCCTGTTTAGATAACATGACCCCAAACTGAATTTATAAAAAACAGGATTTTGCTTGATCACAGGAAATGACATTGTGAAGTTTTTTCTCACATTATTTCCACTCATGATTAGTAACAAAACACAGAGCTGCACTGGAACTCTCCGAGCCTTATTCTCAAACAAAAACATCAGTTTAAATAACATTAAGATTTTTTCACAAGCCAACAAAAGCAAGTAGGAAAATTCCAAGTTAAGGCTGATACTCATGATGTGGTAGGGGAAAAATACCCCAGACTTTGCAGTGTAAGTCAAGGCTGAAGTGTTGGGTTTAACTTTGAAATGTCCTGACTTTTACTGGTTAGAGTTGCACTTAATCTTTATTTCAATACAGATTGATTTTTACAGGTGCTGAGCACATGCAGCTTCCATGGGATATAATGGGATTTCTGGGGCTTTGGCACTTCTGAAAATCAGACCAAAGAATTTTCATATGTGAGAATATCCTTTGTTGTTTTAATATGAGAATAATATATTACAACTTGGCCAGTTAAAGCTGATAAGATAAAGTAATTCTCTCCACAGTGGAAAGTACTGGGTGAAATTTTGAAGGCTGCATTGTGCTGATGGTCAGACTGGATGTACCTTCTGGTGTTAAAATCTATGAATATGGGAAACTGCTGTTACAATGTATGACGCAAATACTGACATTTAACATTTAAAATGTGTATTTATACAACCAACCTTGTAAACGTACAAAGTACATAGCATTTTTTTCAACTTTACAGAAAGGAGGCTTAAATTTCAGTGTAAGTTTGAAACTGTCATGATCTTGATGACATTTCCTCTTGTAGTTCATTGTGGCCTGTTATCATGCATTGTATTATGGTATTTGACAAATCTAGATGCAGTGGATCCTACATTCATGTGCAATCCCACTGAAGTTAATAGGACTTCATATGGGTATAAGGGTCCACACTGATGCCTGTGTTTGCAGTAGCAGGGCCTCAGGGGTACAAGTTTTTGAGTCGGTAACTGACATTTTGTTTATTTGTACAATGCTAGCACTATGGGGTCCAGGTCCATGACTGAGGCTCCTAAGATATGTTTACCCTACAGCTGGGCCTCCAGACTGGGTAGATAGATTTGTGGTAGAAGGGCTTGTGCTAGTGTGCTAAAAGTACCTGTGTGAATGTTCTGGCTTGGGTGGAAACTCAGGTTCTCATTTGTATCATTCAAAATGTGACCAAACCATTTTTTTTCTGAACAAAACATCTGAGATTTATATGAATTACAAACCAGGACCCATAGTCTCCCCTCAGATCCATGTATGCAAACCCCATTGTTTGCAGAAGCAATTGTGCAAACCTAAATTAAGTTACATTTGGGCCCTGGGGGTGAAGTTTACAAACTCACTGAAGACTGAATACAAGCACTAACCAGAAAGTTTAGTGAACCAAAACATTAACATCCTCCTAGCATTCCATGATCCAGAGATGGACTCCCTGAGAAAAGGGATTTCCTAGGCTCATGGTTTAATGTAATTTTATTGTTCTTCATGAGTTTGCAGCCTGAGATCTGTATGGCTTGCTGTGGCATGAAACCAGATCCATCACGTTGCAATGGTGTATGTGCTAAACTTGAACCTAAAAAATTCACATTCAGTGTTGTGACTGTAATGCAGCAGGTTGGGATTCCACTGGACCTACTCATCCAGTCCTTATATTGGGGTGTTTACCGAAAGTGCTGACAAATCATACTAGCTTACTGGGCACTATATTGATAACAAGAATGTGTAAAAAATACAGTAAATCGATTTAAAAACAAATCAAGAAATTTGGAAGGATAAACTACCCTCATGTTTCACAACATAAACCAGCCTCTTACTACTGGGGATTGCGAAGAAACTTTCCTTAGGTTTCTTATCCCATAACTGCACTCTGCAGAGTTTTTTGCATTCTCATCTTAGTACTATCCACTAGCAGAAATAGGATACGGGACTAGATGGAGCCACTATTTCTATTTTCCTAACTCTAGCATTGTGAACAATCACACTTCAAATAATTGTGCTGGACCTACAAATACACAATAGGCCAAATTATGCTTACATCAGCATGAGTACAGTATGGGGAAAGGGTAGCCCCTTTCCTCCCCGTGCACCAGTGCTGGAGGCCTCCAAATTTCACAGTAGGTGCTGGGCAGCACAAAGGGGAAGGAAGTCTACTAGCTCTGCCTGCAGCACTTGTGGACTCATAAGTAGCATGTGTGGGCATTTCTGAACATCATCATGCACCCGAAAGACAATATAGAAGCATAACGTCCCCTGACACTGACAGAGTGGCAGTGTCATCTCAGGTTCTGTGGTGATGGGTGCCAGATAAGATCCTAGACAAATACACAACACCTTCCAGCCAATGCAACAACTCTGCCTCAGAAGATGCTTAATTTCTCTTACCTTTGTAGCAATAATTCTACTCCTTTGCAGTGTGATATGTTTTTTATGCAATGTGTGCTGAAACAATGATGATTTGGCATATAAAATCCTTATATATCCTGCAGACATGATTTGTTTCTTTTTAGGTGTGTTGTAAGTCAGCAAGACAGCACCACTTTCTTAAGATAGCTTCCTTAGTCAACTACTGTAGACTGCTTGATTTAACAGCATCATTTTTGTGTAACTAATAATGGAGCTCCAATCCCAACTGGTGCTTCGGTAATACCAATGATGATAATGATACATGCAAACCTCATTACATAATACCTTTGGTGTTTTATGTATACAGCATGCATGTACAAACACTACAGTTTTTAAACAAAAACAGCCATATTTATCTGGCGTTCAATCAAAACACAGGGTAGGGGTGAAATGATTACCTGACTGCCTGAAGAAAAAGGACAAAAATGTGGGGGTATAAGAAAAAATAGTTCCATTTTCTACTAAAGAGTAGAGAGTAAAAACTATTTAACAGGGTTTTTTTTCCACTAATGATGAATGTAGTTGATGGTAACGTTGACTGTCAATATATTTTAATCTGAAAGTAACAAATGCCTCTATTGAAGTTACCCTTGTCCCTCTCCCCTACTTCTCCCCCTTCCTCCTTTAGGAAGGGTTTTTATTCCACACTTAAGGTAGAAATCTGGGATTTGGGGTTTATGGATGTCTCTGTATGTTAGGAATGTTTGTCAAATAAGCTTTTAGTGGTGGGATAACTACATTTTTCATGTGTAATTAGATCTTCCACATTGTAAGGGGTTTGTTGGATACAGTGCCAGTCAGTAAGCGCATTACTAGCCAAGATGAATTATAGATGAGGATATGGTTTTGTGACTATTAAAGCATTGTGGTGGGTATAGCTGCTGTGGCTCTCCATGCCTATGCACATGAAGGGGAAGAGATTACATTTAAATATCACAGCCCATGCTTTCCTGTACGTTAGGGTTTTACATTTTTTATTTCAATTGTGTACAGAATCCAGCTGGCTTATCCCATTCCAGGTCTGGCCTAAAAAACTCTTGTTTTAATGCTGATTGGATAGATTTCCTAAAATGCAGTCTGAGGAAAACATATTAACTGTTTTATAAAAGTTTTAAATTCCACTTTAACTAATCATTTTGAACAAGACATTTAAACTGTAAATAGCATTTAAAAGTAAACAGAGCTTTACACAAAGTGACAGCTACTATTACATTTTCTGCTTCTGAATGTGAGAAAATTAATGTACCAAAAAAGTGGCTACTATGTAAAGGCGTCTTGCTCCAGACATTTTTAACAACTGAGATTTACAGTGGGTAGACCACTGAAGTGTCTCGTCATTAAATTATGCACTGTACATTAGAAACAGATGTACCACTGGAAACCTTGCATGAAAGCACAGTCTTCAAGATTTGCCAATTAAAATGCTGCTAAAACAGAACATGACTAACGGATCGACCATTCTATTTAGGAGAAAAAGGTGAAGCACAGATAGAGGAACAATGGTTTCAGTGTTGGTATAGCACCTGTTTTAAAGGCCAAACCTTTGCTATATTTTATTTTTCCATTGTCTTGGAAACACACAACACTATTTAGTGGTACAAATTTACATACTTTCTGAAGTATTTTTCAAACTTGTAAATAAGTAGAATACTGTCTGATGTATTTTAAAAAAAAGTTAAGCTAGAATAACGCATCATAATTCAGGAAAGAATTTTTAAAAGAAGAAAGGTAGCCAAGTTTAATTAGAAAATTTGATATAAATTGACATCATGAGGAAAAATCGAATCCCTGCCACCAAAAATCCAATCCCTGAGATCAAACTGTTCTAAGTTATATGTTTTCTGCTAGATAATGGCATACCATCTAGAGGTCCCATGAGTTGGAGTGACTTTGGAGTTATATCATGATATCTCACATGCTGACACATCACATAGTATTTCCATTTTAACCAATGGTACTAGCCTGTGACATCTTACACTTTTCTGGTATTACTCTGAGATGAAGATAAGTGTTGTCCCTCCTCTCTGTGAAATGTAACATTTAATCCATAAGACTTGACAGACTCCTCCTTTTCCGCAGAGGCTCCTTTGTAAGCTTTCTTTTATATTCTCACACGGGGAACTAGTCCTCACAATTTTCTACCTGTTAACTAGTTTAGGAACTAGCACACTCCTATCTTCCATTTTTGGAGACTGACAATTAATATCAATGTTGATATCTTCCCACTTTTGATTTAAATTAAAATGTTTGAGAGGAAACTTCCCCAAACAGAATTCAGACACAATCAATTTTGGAAATATTTGCAAATAAACGGGTAGAAAGTGCACATGATGAAACAATATACTATATAAAGCCCCAAAAGAGTTTTTAAATATGCTTCTTTATCTTTTATAATGCAGAAATGGTTTTCCTGAGACAATATACCGAGGAATTATAGATATAATCTAAATATTAGGTATAATTTGCTTTTTTAAAGAAAAACTTTTAGATGACATTTAATGACTACATAGCCAAGTAATTTTTGAAAAAAGTCTTAAAAGTGACTGTTGGGAGCTGGTGTTGCTCATATATTAAATGGCAGTGAAACCATATATGATTTTGGTTGGTAAATAGCCATTTACTTTTTTCAGTTTAGGTTTCAATAGTCTATACATAGTCATGAAACATATACAGTAGGAATTGCTTAGAAATAACAGCTCCCTATGGTATCCTATAACACATTGTTCATAGCTGATAGAAATGGTGCTATAAAGTGCATTAGTAGGCAAACACTAAAAGATGTATCATGTCACCCTTTGTTAGAAAGACATTAAAATGGAGAAATATGGTGCAGCTTTTGCTCTTCTGGATCATTGTCAACTTCCAATGACCAATATTTAAGCTTGGCAAAATTCAATTTTTTATAATTTTGATGGATAATATCAATGTTTATTTTTAAACATTTTAAATTTTATTTATCAATTTAAATTGTCACTCTGGTGGGAAGTTACTGAGAGAGGGCAGGCAAGGGGATCAGACCATAATTATTGAATGAGAGTAGATGTTGAGATTCAAAAAGTTAAAGCTTTGCAACCATTAAAACACAATCTATTGCCATTACATGTAAAAATGTACAAAGTAAATATCCTTAAATCAAAGTTCTCTGCCTATCAGTACATTTTGATTATTATTGATGGAAATATTTTTTCATCAGTTTGTGTGTATATGGTGAAATTTACTTTAACAGATAAAAATCTGATCCTTCCAAACCTGCAGAGATAGTTCCTCTTCTCTTTCCAGTCTTACGAACTAGAGCTATTATACTGAGAATCTTTTTTTTCAGACTAGGCTTTAGGAGCCTGATCTAATGCTCATCAAAGTCAACAGAAAGACTCCCCCTGATTCCAGTGTGCTTTGGATTACCCTCTAGAAACAGGATTTCAATAAAAGAGGAATCCAAACTACCTTGCTTTCAGCGCTTGAAAAGTGTTATCAGTATAACTGCCATTACTTCTGCTATTCAAAAGTCCTGATGTAATTGCCTACAACCAGGAGGGTGACCAAATGTTTCCTTAAGAGATGTTGCTAATGCTGCTCAGTGAGTAAACCAGTGGGCATTCTCCAGAGCAGTGGTCCCCAAACAGTGGGGTGCACCCCATGGGGGGGAGGTCAGACAAACATTTGGGGTGTGTGTGCATGGGGCATCGGGGGTAGGGAGGGAGCACCAGACTTCCAGCTCCGTTCTGTCTCCAGTCTTTGCTCCATCTCCAGGCCAGATCTGCCCCCAGTTCCACTCCACCCTCAACCCAACTTCACCACAGCTCCGGCTTCACTCCGCCCCCTGCTTCACCTCCACACCAGCTCGGCCCTCATTCCCTCTCTGCCCCCAGCCCAGCTCTACTTCTAACCCTAGATCCTCTCCAAGCTCCACCTTCAGCCCAAGTTCTGCTGCTGAGGAAACCTTGGCTGTGCAGTAATGGGGAGGTGGCATGGTCAGATTCCATGGGAGGGTGTGATTGGAAAAGTTAGTGCATCTCTGCTCCAAAGGCTCAGTCACTGCAGCCAAGGGAGATTATCTTTGCTATAGGATATGGAGAAGACTGTAGTATGTCTTTGGGGTGAAAGATTGTTTCATTCAATCACTCTCTCAACACTTTACCCTCTAATAATTTATCCTGCAGCCATCTTAATTTTATGCACTTTTATCATTAGAGATACAGCTGGATACAAATAATGGTAAGGGCAAGAGGGTTTTTTCCCTAAAAGAAAATATTTGGGGTTTTTTATCTTTGCATAATTGATTCAGCCATTGAAACCAGAGAAATAGAGGTAAAAATTGGGCACCAAATGCCCAAAGTGGGAACTCCTGTTAATTCCATCTGCTGGTTTGAAGTATCTTATTCTATTTTAAAACAAGGTTTGGAAAATTAAAGGAAGAGCTCTGAACTACAGAATTTTTTTCCAGAAAAAGTATTTATGCCCATCCAAGCTCCTCTTTTATAGAAATGAGCTCAGACTTTCTGCTGATAGCCAGTAGCTGAGAGTGATAACTCTGCCTTGTAGATCTCAGCTGCTGGATTTCAGAAGAGCACCACATATAGGTTGTTTTTTTAAAAAAAGTAAGACTTGAGAAGTTGTTTGGTGCCTAGAGTCAGTGAAATTTTAAAGGTCAGATACTCATTTTACACTAAACCCCTTTTAACTCAGGGTATGTCTTCACTACCCGCCGGATCAGCAGGCAGCGATTGATCCAGTGGGGATCAATTTATCGTGTCTAGTCTAGATGCAATAAATCAACCCCCGAACGCTCTCCCGTCAACTCCTGTACTCTAGCGCTATGAGAGGCATAGGCAGAGTCGACAGGGGAGCGGCAGCAGTCGACTCACCGTGGTGGAGACACCACGGTAAGTCGATCTAAGTACGTCGACTTCAGCTACATTATTCACGTAACTGAAGTTGCGTAACTAGATTGATCCCTTCCCCCTCTTCCCCCACACTGTAGACCCGGGCTCAGTCTGGCAGTGGCCTTAAAGTGAAAGCCAGTTACATTTATATTCACTTTAAGATGATTGACACAGCCCTGGAGGTTAGTGCAATTCAGAACCTAGCCTTAAATATTTTAAAACATACAAAATGTTTGGGAAATCATGGATCTGATGCTTTTTGTTAGAACTGATTGAAAATAAATACAGACCTACATGGCAAAGCTTGACACTGCATAGTCAGTCATCATACTCTTTGATACTTCCTTTCATAATTCCTATATTACTGAAGCTCTGAAATGTGTGTTGTAATGATTCCATGGCCCATGGACTTCATGGTTGATGATGGGAACAGAATTCTAGACCTTGTGCTCTAAAAATACCTTTACTGCTAGAGCTAAAGCTAGAGCTGAATGGGTCAACTAAAAGAGGGCAGCATAATCACAAACATTTGAGCAGCTCTGAATTCTATCCAGGAGAGAATTTGGCTCACTAGAGCCCATCCTACATTCAGTCCAAATTCTGCCTTCCGTTTAATCTGTGCAGCCCCATTGACTTCAAAAGAGTTTCAGGAGTGTAAGTCTGGACCAATGTGTGCAGCTATAATCAACTTTTCTGTGTTGAGTATATTTGATGACTATCCCAGGAAATTAACAAGAAAAAGCATGTTTTTGCAACTTTTGTATATTAAAAATTTCCTGTCTTCCAGTGTGTTCATTTTTATATGATGTATATTAGAGAGTTGCTAATATAAGAGAAAAACAATGAAATATTCACAGAGTGAACTGCAATCAGCAGATTTCACACAGGTCTAGTGAAGCTTTAAAAAACAGGCCAACAAGTATTTTCAAGCTTTTTCATCTACACTATGATTTATTTCTGAATAGGCCATTGTCTGTCCTTAAATTGCACCTACTCAGGCAGACCCAGTAATGTCTGATTTATAACATAATTGAAGTTTGATACAATCATTGTCTGTCTATGATTAGCAGCATCCTTGCAGCTAACCGCCTACAATGAACAATCCAATATTTTGTGGTCTCAGCATGGTAAACTATTCAGTGCCATGAAAACCATATCATCATAGTCTGACCTTGGTTAACCATGTATAGATTATTCCTTCTGCACATAATTATGTAATTTTTATGGGTTTTTACAGAATTAAAGCACTTTTTAGGGAACGATTTTTGTGTGTGCTCTATTAAAGGATCATACAGAAGGCTATTTTTATGACCGAGGACTGACCTCAAGTACAATCAATGCAACCCCACTAGGGGGCCCTGCAATCCTGCTGCGCTGAATCAGCAACTCACAAACTGGCCTGGTTTTCCCCTCTAAGGAGAGGATTAGAGGAGGAGGGAATTCATCCTTCAATGCTAAGCAGCTTCTCACTGAGGCTTGAGGCCAAACCAACTGTCTAAGGGTATGTCTACACTGCAATTAGACAGCCACAGCTGCCCTGTGCCAGTTGAATCAGGCTCGCAGGCCTTGGGCTAAAGGGCTGTATAATTGCAATGTAGACATTTGGGCTTGGGCTGGAGCCCAAGGTCTGGATCCCTCCCACCTTGCAGGGACCTAGAGCCCATGTTCCAGCCCAAACCCGAATGTCTACACTGCAATTATAAAGACCTTTAGCCGAAGGCCTGTGAGCCCGATCCAACTGGCACAGGCCAGCTGAGTGTTTTTTTTTCATTACAGTGTAGACGTACCATTAAGGACACTAGAGAAACTAGAATCATAGAATCATAGAATATCAGGGTTGGAAGGGACCCCAGAAGGTCATCTAGTCCAACCCCCTGCTCAAAGCAGGACCAAGTCCCAGTTAAATCATCCCAGCCAGGGCTTTGTCAAGCCTGACCTTAAAAACCTCTAAGGAAGGAGATTCTACCACCTCCCTAGGTAACGCATTCCAGTGTTTCACCACCCTCTTAGTGAAAAAGTTTTTCCTAATATCCAATCTAAACCTCCCCCATTGCAACTTGAGACCATTACTCCTCGTTCTGTCATCTGCTACCATTGAGAACAGTCTAGAGCCATCCTCTTTGAAACCCCCTTTCAGGTAGTTGAAAGCAGCTATCAAATCCCCCCTCATTCTTCTCTTCTGCAGACTAAACAATCCCAGCTCCCTCAGCCTCTCCTCATAAGTCATGTGCTCTAGACCCCTAATCATTTTCGTTGCCCTTCGTTGTACTCTTTCCAATTTATCCACATCCTTCCTGTAGTGTGGGGCCCAAAACTGGACACAGTACTCCAGATGAGGCCTCACCAGTGTCGAATAGAGGGGAACGATCACGTCCCTCGATCTGCTCGCTATGCCCCTACTTATACATCCCAAAATGCCATTGGCCTTCTTGGCAACAAGGGCACACTGCTGACTCATATCCAGCTTCTCGTCCACTGTCACCCCTAGGTCCTTTTCCGCAGAACTGCTGCCGAGCCATTCGGTCCCTAGTCTGTAGCGGTGCATTGGATTCTTCCATCCTAAGTGCAGGACCCTGCACTTATCCTTATTGAACCTCATTAGATTTCTTTTGGCCCAATCCTCCAATTTGTCTAGGTCCTTCTGTATCCTATCCCTCCCCTCCAGCGTATCTACCACTCCTCCCAGTTTAGTATCATCCGCAAATTTGCTGAGAGTGCAATCCACACCATCCTCCAGATCATTTATGAAGATATTGAACAAAACGGGCCCCAGGACCGACCCCTGGGGCACTCCACTTGACACCGGCTGCCAACTAGACATGGAGCCATTGATCACTACCCGTTGAGCCCGACAATCTAGCCAGCTTTCTACCCACCTTATAGTGCATTCATCCAGCCCATACTTCCTTAACTTGCTGACAAGAATGCTGTGGGAGACCGTGTCAAAAGCTTTGCTAAAGTCAAGAAACAATACATCCACTGCTTTCCCTTCATCCACAGAACCAGTAATCTCATCATAAAAGGCGATTAGATTAGTCAGGCATGACCTTCCCTTGGTGAATCCATGCTGACTGTTCCTGATCACTTTCCTCTCCTCTAAGTGCTTCAGGATTGATTCTTTGAGGACCTGCTCCATGATTTTTCCAGGGACTGAGGTGAGGCTGACCGGCCTGTAGTTCCCAGGATCCTCCTTCTTCCCTTTTTTAAAGATGGGCACTACATTAGCCTTTTTCCAGTCATCCGGGACTTCCCCCGTTCGCCACGAGTTTTCAAAGATAATGGCCAAGGGCTCTGCAATCACAGCCGCCAATTCCTTCAGCACTCTCGGATGCAATTCGTCCGGCCCCATGGACTTGTGCACGTCCAGCTTTTCTAAATAGTCCCTAACCACCTCTATCTCTACAGAGGGCTGGCCATCTCTTCCCCATTTTGTGTTGCCCAGCACAGCAGTCTGGGAGCTGACCTTGTTAGTGAAAACAGAAGCAAAAAAAAGCATTGAGTACATTAGCTTTTTCCACATCCTCTGTCACTAGCTTGCCTCCCTCATTCAGTAAGGGGCCCACACTTTCCTTGGCTTTCTTCTTGTTGCCAACATACCTGAAGAAACCCTTCTTGTTACTCTTGACATCTCTTGCTAGCTGCAGCTCCAGGTGCGATTTGGCCCTCCTGATATCTTTCCTACATGCCCGAGCAATATTTTTATACTCTTCCCTGGTCATATGTCCAACCTTCCACTTCTTGTAAGCTTCTTTTTTATGTTTAAGATCCGCTAGGATTTCACCATTAAGCCAAGCTGGTCGCCTGCCATATTGAATGAATGAATTGAATGAATTGGTGAGGCACACTGTGCTAACAATTAATTAATTAATCAATTAATCAATTAATTAATTTAATTAATTAATTGTAGATTCCCATAACAGAAAGACCAAAGAGGGAGACAACCCGTTCCCTGACTTCAAACTTTCCCTCTCGCAGCTCAGCGACACAGTGAATCATAGGGCTGCCCTTACGGCCAAGAAATGTTCATGTTCTGGCAAACTATACATTATTAATAGAGCTAGGAGAAATTTTGTGGATTTTTTTTTTTTTGCCCAAAAAAAAGAATTCTGGTTGACCAAAACATTTCACAAATTCATGTCAAATTTGGTAAATTGTTTGTTAAAAAAAAAATCCCCGAAGTGAAAGTTTTGTTTCAATATCTTTAGAACAAAACATTGTAACTTTTTTCATTTCAAATTTTACTTCAGTTTTATTATTTATTAAAGGTAAAAAACAAAATGAATTGTTTTGTTTCGGGTTGAACAAAATATTTTATTTGACCCAAAACAATTTTAAAAAAAGGTTTTGTTGGCTGAAAAATTCAAAACATTTCTATTTTGAGTTGACTTGAAACTTTTTTTTTCTTTTATTTCTTGGTTATTGTCACAGCTCTAAATATAAAGAAACAGTTCTCTATCATACACTTGCTAGGTATAGAAAATCACAACAAACTAAACCTCACAGCTGATAGGACAAGATTTAGGAAGGTATGAGTTGAATTGAGATTTAGGAGAAATTGTCGCTGCGTTCTAAATCAGGTTGTGCATCCTTGTAGAAGTAATAAGGAATTAGTTTACATACTTTCTACATTGTTCCTCAACATGGAACAAGTAATTGCTTATCTCAGCCAATCCTCCTGTAGGTGTTGGAATTAACACATACTGTATAGTCTTTCCTATAACTGTGCAAGCATGAACTAAAACTGTTCATAAAAAATGTAGTCAAATGATTTGTGGCAATTTTTTAAAATCCACAACTCTGTGGATTTTATAGTTACCACATCAAATACTGCATTATGGGTATTTTTTTTTTTAAAAAAATGTTAAAATCCTTACGTAATGACTAAATTTATATTACTCCATTGCCTTCAATGGGATGATCTTGGCCCAGTGAATCTGTAATTTATAAACAGCTCTTGTTTTTATACTAATTAGTGGACAGAATGCATATATTAATGGGTCAGATTTTTATTTATTTATTGCTTTCTACGAGACACAAATATTTTGAAAGCAACTGAAGGCATATAACCTTTATTTATGCCCCTAGAGGCCAGCTGAATAATCTTTCACAGAACATGGAAATCTGTAGTACCATTTAAAGTTTCCTAATTAGGAAAAAATTGGGGGAGAGGGAAGATCCTTATAAAAAGAGATCACATGATTCTTTATATCCTGATAACTGGGTAGAGAAATACTTTCCACATAGGCACCGCCAACTGCTTATTATGCAAAAAACTGACACAACAGATAACTAATAAGCTTTGTTAATTATTTGAAGAGCTTCTGATTTTTCATATAGCACCAGTCCTAAGATTTCAGTGCCAAGTGATATATCCATTGTTTATGTTCTTAAAAAAATCAGTAATGCTCCTAGATGCGTAAGATTATAAGCAAAACCAACCCTGTTGCCAGCTCAGGTCCGGAGTTGTTTCTGGTGGCGATTTTGACTGGATTAACTCAAATATGTTAGATAACTGAAGAAAATTAATTGTGTTGTCTATTAGAAATGAAAGAGATGAAGAATCACAGCATACATAAACAATCTGCGTTTCTAAAAGCCAGTTTAAATGTTCATTAACAAATACTAGTGGTAAAACCATAAGTCTCAGTCTCCTGTCAACCAGATGTGAAATGACAAGTTAAATATTCAAGGAAAGAGAATCCTACAAAACAGAAAGGGGCTCAATGACAAAGCTCTGATTTGTTTTTAACTTACATTATTCTAGTATTTAAATATTGCAATACATATGAAAGTGTTCAGTTACTTGGTATCAACAAATACATGTATACACAAATATACAATAAGATGATGAGGAAATGACATTAGTGAGACCCTCTAACACAGAAATCAGCATCAGAAAGAGGGGACAAGCAGCCTCCATGAAATCCACTAAGGACTGCACTATTGTCACTAGAACTGGATGAAGAAAGGGAATTCCATTTCATGGAAAAATTTTATATTTTGAAATTTGGAACAAAACCCCCAAATTTTGAATTTTTTCACAAAAGGGAATGGAGCTCCAGATCCAGGGTAGTCTGCCTGGTGGGTTGCCGGGAGCCAGGATCCTGAGAACCTGGCAGACAAACTGGCAGGAAATCCATCAGACCTTCATCGAACTGACTCATCAAATGTTTTGATTTGGCTGAATCAGCAAATTCTGTCCAAAAATGTTTTGCTGGGTTTTTTTCAGACCTGCTCCAATTGCCAGTCTGTTTTACCATGAAGGTGCTCTGATCATATAGTGATGGAGGGTGCTACAAAACCTTACACACATAGGAAATAAAGTGTGGAACTGAGCACTCCCTCCTTGTTGATAGCCCCGTCAGAGAATACATGCAGTAATTGAGGTTGGGATTGGGTTTGAGGGTAGTATGTTAGAGGTACTACAATAAATACATAGTTCTGTTTACTAGTACTAAGACCCTGATCCATTTCCACTGAAGTCAATGAGATTTTTGTGAAATGCAATTATTCCCCACAGGTATTAGCAGTACCCACATTTCCCTTCTTACCTCTCTAATTCCCATTTTCCCTCCTCATTCTGGGATACTATTGCACCTAGTAAGGTCACTTCACTTTAGCTTCCTCCCCCCCTCTATCTTTTGGTCCCCTTTCGTTATTTTTCCAAGTTTTCAGTTATTCGAACTGTTTTTTAACAGTGATTGCTGCTCTTGCCACTAGTCCACTAATTCTCTGCTCTGCTTAATCCTTGATGAGTCAGGGCTGCCTGTCAATGACTGTGAGGTCTCAAAATAAGAGCAGCAGAAGCAGACTGTGAGGACTCACTGGAATAGTAGTAGAAGCAGCAACTGCAGATAACTTTAAAATCAATAATGTCCAGATGTTTGAAAGCTGGAAAGGGGAAGGGAGGGGAGAGTGAGTCACATTCCTTTTTCCATCACTAAATATCTGAGTGTAGTAAAATGCCTTGCAAAGAGATCGATAGCAGTGAAAGAGCATGACTTCTGCCTTGTTTTAAATAATCAAGTGTGAAAGTGCTAATGAGAAAGCAGTGCCAGCTATAGGAACCACACATAGGCAAGAGGGAGGCTGCCATAGATTTACAAGGACAGTTTCTTAAAGCAATACAGCTCTGTGGGAGATGGTGTACTTGTTGTAATAAAAATAAAAAAGACATATGAAAGAAATTTACAGCTGATCTTAGCCTTAGCAGAGAGAACAAAAGTTGGTCCCATGAGAAGTAAGAAAGAAGCCTACAACTACGTGTAATATTTTATTTGATAATCATGGAACTCCTCTAGAATGATCTTACCTTCTTCTGCAAAAGAAAAAAGAACACATTTTGAGTGATTGTATTGACTAACTACAGAGGGGCATGAATACCGCAATCAAGCTTAAAAATGGAGAGCAGGATTTTTTAAAAAAAAATCTTAAACACTGTTTATCTTAAATCACTAAGAGGGATTTCTGTCTTCTTTGTTTTTCCACCCCTGTCCTTATGCAAACCTGGGTGTAATTAATAGGAGGGGGGTGGCATCTTTTCCAGCTTTCAGCTTGTAGGGTGGGTGGGAACAATACTGTTTCTCTTCCCAAAGAATGTCAGCCCCCATTTTTAGGGAAGAAAGGAAGGCAGCAAAGTGTATATCACAGGGGAATCTGAGATGTTTCTCTCTCTCGATCCTCTCCTCTGCCCATTAGTTGTTGAGCTGATCGCTAGAGGCCACTCTGTCTCCCTGCTAGGTTGGCAAGAGGCAGTTGTCTGGCTGTCAATGTGGAGCTCTGTGGAAGGCAGAACAACACTGTTGGGGGGTGGGGGGGTGGGGAAGAGAGGTCGTTGGAGAAGGAGGTTGGTGGCAGAGACAGAGATGAAATGTGTGTTCAGTAAGTGAGGGTGTGAAACTAGAAACCTGGAAGAACGAGTGAATGAGTGAGGGGTTTAGAGCACTAGTGGGGTAGAGGTGTAAAAGGAAACGTATTAGTGGGGGTGTTATCAACCATATGAGTTCTAAAATGATGACAGCCCCTTCTCTCACCCCAAAAAATCTTGAGTGGCTTGAAAATCACAGTATTTCATAATTTTCTAACTCATATTTTTTTTGGTGGAGAGAAGGTTTGTTTTCTGAACTCTCAGGGTGATGGAGGATGTTCTGGGATTCTCAGTAGAAAGCCCAATTTCTCAGACTGTGTGCTGAGGAGGGATTTGTCTTTTTAGGGCAATCCTGCTCCTGCCTCTGTTGTTGCAGAGGGACCACTGGCAGCAGAATAAATGTAGTTCCATTAAGAAAGGGGTGACTGTAGGTGGTGTGAACATCCTTCCCATATGGGGTCTCCCTCTGTGTGTGTTCCCTTTACAGCAGCATGCTGGGGTGAGGTATGGGTGGGGAGGTGTGTGGATTAGGCCAGAGGATCCACTGCTGTGCAGATCCACCTCTTTTCATCCTTATTCCTGCAGAGGGTAACTTCTGTAGTATCTACCCCATTTCTGCTCTGCAGCCTACAGACAGAGATTTTTCCCTCAGCTTCACCCCATCCCCATCCCCAGCTTCCACATATTTCCCCAGTGCCTGGCTATACCATTTGGGACTTCTCCCTAAATGAATTAATGTGCAGGCTTAAAATTACAAATGTATTGTATTTATCCAAACTATTGCAAAAATCACTTATTCTCTCTTACCCGTATAACCGATTTAAGGATTCTTTGTTTCTCTTAAATTAATTTGCAAACTGGATACAATTAATTTAGGCTTGAATAGAGACTGGGAATGGATGAGTCATTACACAAAGTAAAACTTTCCCCATGTTATTTCTCCCCCCCTACCCCACCCCCCACTGTTCCTCAATTGTTCTTGATAACTGCTGGAAATGGCCTACCTTGCTTGTCACCATGAAAGGTTTTCCTCCTTTTTCCCCCTGCTGCTGGTGATGGCTCATCTTAAGTGATCACTCTCCTTACAGTGTGTATGATAAAATCCATTGTTTCATGTTCTCTGTGTGTGTGTATATAAATCTCCCCTCTGTATTTTCCACCAAATGCATCCGATGAAGTGAGCTGTAGCTCACGAAAGCTTATGCTCAAATAAATTTGTTAGTCTCTAAGGTGCCACAAGTACTCCTTTTCTTTTTGCGAATACAGACTAACATGGCTGCTACTCTGACACCTTTGTTTCTCTTGTAACAGCTTATGATATCACAAACCCCAATAGTGGTCTGGTTTGGGTTTTTGCAGTACCATCACTTGTTGCAGGGGCAGCATGGAATTTTGATCTAATTTCAGATGGTGTGATACAATGAACATATTTTTGAATATTATTTTTTCAAATGTATTTATTTTCATTATAAAATCTGCTCCTATCATGAGTCATATGGGACCTAAAATATATATAGTTTTTAGTGTAGAAGCTTTGCTATTCCTCATTATGATAGGTAAGCACTGGAGAGAATTACAATAAACTGGATACCAAATGCTTCCAACCATGCCTTATTTGAGATACTGTTTCTGGGTCAGACTGCTTTTCACTAGGGCTTGTTAGGATCTGGATTTCATTGTCCTGGAGTGCCCTGGAAGGGATGTTCCCCCTGAGACGAAATAAATATTTGGCTTTCAAGTTCCCACTATCATAACTCTTACAGTTTTATGACCCAAATGTGGAACAGAAGGAGTAACAAAAATGTGTCTAACGTATTGTGAGGGAGAGATGAGTTGGAGTTGTATCATAAATCATTAACATGCATACAATTTCCAGGTGTACACATCTTGGAAAGTCTGATAAAGTTCACTTTTAAATATTTTAATTTATTTCTTCATTGCCTCCTGTTTCCAAGATAGAAATACTTACTGGACGATAATCAGTTCAGAGAAAAATAACACTAAGATAACTAAATGGATCAGAGTTTTTTTTCAACTGGCTATAGAGCCTTTCACTCATAGATCACCAATATGAATACACACTAGGTTGATATTTATCAAAAATAATTTCTGTCTGATAGCTATTGAGTAGAATATGTGAAATGAGTTGGTAGTCTCAATTTGGTCTCTAGTAGACAAATGTCCATAGGATATTTCCCACTTTTGTTAACAGATTCAGAAGGGAGGCCAAGGCCTAAATGGATCTGAAAAATGAATAACACTAGAGATAGTTTTCAGAGTAGCAGCCGTGTTAGTCTGTATTCACAAAAAGAAAAGGACTACTTGTGGCACCTAGAGACTAACAAATTTATTTGAGCATAAACTTTTGTGAGCTACATCCGATGAAGTGAGCTGTAGCTCATGAAAGCTTATGCTCAAATAAATTTGTTAGTTTCTAAGGTGCCACAAGTACTGGAGATAGTCAGTCAGAATTGAGAAGGGTTGGTGGTAGAATGGTTGCATTGCCTTTGCCAGTCCTGGGGACATGGCTGTAACTTCACCAGTTTCCAGAGCCAACAACTTTCATTAAAGTGAGCACTAAATTCACAAAAAATTAAAGCAAAACAAAATTAATTGATGATGATGATGATGATGATTAGGATTTAACAGTAGTGTCAGCTATAGTTACTAAACTATCTTTTTACTATGTGATGTCACAAATGTCACCACAATGTAACTCAAATAACTGATGTGATGAATTAACAGTAACTGTCCAGATATTGTTACAGAAGATGAAGTCTCACTAAGAAAAAAAATAAAATAAAAAATAAAAATAGATCTAGCCGTCTCTATATCTGACTTCCTAGAATGGTCAACTTGAGTTCCGATTGTTTGGATTATATTGAGGAATTCAGGTATTATTTATCACTAGCTTTTGATATTTTAGGTGACATCAAATACAAAAAAACCAGAGCAGGGACAATGTTAGCCAGTTGCTAACACATCATTTCTTAAAAATCCTTTCTTTTCAAAGGATCTGGTTCTTTTAATGTACTGAATGCCAGAGCTATTCTTTTCAGTTATATGGTGAGATTACCCAATCAGGGCCTCATCCAAAAATCAAGTCCATGGAAAGATGCCCATTATTTCAAGTGGGCTTTGGGTCAGACCCTAGGACTCTGATTCTTCAACTGATAACATGGTGGTGAATTGCTACATTCACACAAAGTCTAACCAATGCCAAAAGGACTGTGTGTGGTCACGGTATCTGCTTACATGCTATCCTTGGCAGGTTTGGGGCCATATTTATTGGTAGCATGGTCATATTCATGGGTGGCAAACATGTTGACTGTTGTGCATTTAAAAATGCAGTAACAAAATATGTATGTTCATGGAAGAAAGGAGATATGATTTCATTTTTCTGGAAAACACGTTACAAAAAAAAATCTTTTTTTTTGTAAGTCAAATTCCTTTATCTTTACAATTGTTAGAAATGTGCATGAAACCAGAATCCAGAGAAGAACTTAAAATTCAAACCATCTTTTTTGAATGTTTGCGGTCCAAACCAAAGCTTTAAAACACTATAAATGCTTCATAATACTCAAGTGGTATTTCCAAAAGTATATCCAACTTGCTGCTATAAAAAAAATGCTAGTGTTTTTCATACAGGTTGATTTGTGCCAAGTCTAAATATTTTAGCCAAAGAAGTGCCAGTACTACTCTTTCCTTTGAACTCATCTAGCTCCAAGGTTTTTCAAAGGCTGTTTTTTGTTATGTATCCCACTAATCCACACACTCATCTCAGGAAAAACCAAATAAACGAATAACTCTGTTATCTCTCAAATAATATGTATAAAAGATTATACCATCTAGTGGTTATTCCAGTCCACTTGGCTCTATTCTTCTCTCTGAGAGTGAGTGACTGTGACACTTTTCAAGGCAAGTAGAGACAGATCCTGTTGTCATTTAAACCAGTAGCAGAATGTCCATTGTCTTTAACAGGAAAGAATTAGGCCCTCATTTTCTCTTCCTCAGTTTATGCATCAATAAAATAAGAGGAATACCTTCCTGATTATTTAGGGTGTTTGACTTAAGAATCCAATGTTAGCAAATCCATTAAAATCCTTGAATGAAAGCCACTAAATACTGTAAGTGCATTATATTAGGATGATGAATTTGAAAAAAAATACATTGTTTTACTGAAATCTGGAACAAGCAGGCATCCTCACTCCTCTCCATTACCAGATCAACACCAACGCTCCTAACATTCAATCTCTAACTCCCCCTCTGAGATATGTAGAACGGATACTTCAACTGGCTGCCCCAGTTCGGTCATCTTGACTAGATTCGGATGAGTCACATCTTTCAGTGCTTTTGAGGTGTGCCTACAAATCCAAAGAGAGGGGTCAGATTTAATTTGAGTCTGTCAGGAACCCTGAAAAGAATGCTGTACCATTATTATAAATCTGTACCAGTGCACACTGGCTGAAATAAAGTTCTGATTTGCATATACCTAGTGCAAAATCATTCCGTTTTGTCAGGATGGAGGCTCTGTGGGAAGCATCAGGAATGACAAATGCATGGGAAGAGGTGACTCGCCCTCAAATGGTCAAGGTGACTTAATGTTGGGTTCTGTGCTAACCGCCTCTCCATGACAGTAGGACTTTATTATTAGGACCCAGTTCAGATTGTTTATATTTAATGTAAGAGAGTCTTTCTTTTCAGTATGTTCCTTACATGAGACGCTATGACTGCATGTTCTGCTTTGGGTGGGCTGCTCCTTGATTTTAAAGGAGTCTGTGTAAGAGCAAGAAAGGAAGCATAAAGTATAGGTTTGCAGACTTCCCTGTTATTAAACAAAACAATCTTTGCAACCGGTGAAAAATGTCTCCTCTTGGACTTGTGTAACCAATGCCATCAGTTCACCTTATCTCCTTTTTAACTGAAATTTATTTAGATTTAGTGGTTTTCTAGATAGTGTTTTGAAAGATATCTGAAGGGAAGTTAATTCTGACATGCACCATATACCTATCTACCATTTCCTTGGAAGATATAATGAAGGCCCACAAGAGTCATCTTCTAACTACATGTAGTATCATAGTTGTGAACATTTTAGATATACTTTCTTTAAATAGGTGTAATAACGTATGGAGCTATTGCATTTTGATGAAAGAACCAAGGTAGAATATAGCTACAACCCCTCCTCCCCCACCCAACCCCCGCACACACTTACATGTACGTGCATGAATAGATCTCAGCTTTAATGGAGAAGTTGACATAGTTCTGGTCCCTTGCAATGCCAGAGCCTAACTCCATGCAGAGGGTGCCAAAAAGAAGGTGAACACACACCTCTGGGGTCATCGTTACTTTTTGATCATAATGTTTGTAAAATGTTCCAAGCCCTGGGAAGATCTATAAAGCTTAAAAAAATTTATAATGTCTGTCATATTTCAAAGTCTGCTGGTGGGAATACTTTGTGTGGGGGTTTTCCATTCTGCTGGAGCTGAACAACAAGCTATGGAGATGATCTTGGATAATTAGAATTCTGTTTCTCCTATTAATAACCTCATAAAACCTTGAAAATGATTTACTGATTTTAAAAATTTCTTACCAAAATTGCTAAGGCTTATTCTGATATTAATTTTGCAATTGCTTAGAATAAATCCTGGAATTATTTACAGGAAAATAAAAACAGATATAAATATTTTTAAATGATTTTAGATTAAATTAGAATTTAAAAGATATATGTAGTCAGAATATCAGACTGACA
The DNA here is from genome assembly GCF_009764565.3 of Dermochelys coriacea. NCBI lineage: Eukaryota > Metazoa > Chordata > Testudines > Dermochelyidae > Dermochelys > Dermochelys coriacea. The sequence goes on from NC_050072.1 coordinate 94,597,193, forward strand.
TGATATGGATATTATTTCTTGTTTTAACTTTTTCTTTGCTTGCTTAACTGGAAGCAGATTTGTCAGTGGCATTTCTTTTTCCACAGTGACCTTTTTTAATTAGTGCAACTTTGTGTTTCTTAGCATACTTCATCACATTGTTTAGTGAAATGCATATGAGTATTTTTATTTTGTGCACTTTTATCTGTGGTTTTTATTTTTCCATACTTAATTTAGTAGGGCAGTACTTTTTCCATTAAAAGATGGGTTTCATTACAAGGAATGCTATTATGGAAATGTGTGGTTTAAGTTTAATTGTCACTCAATTTAAAAGAAATATTTGGGAAACCAATACATCAAAGCAAAAGAAAATGATTGGTAGGGTTCCTTTTTAAAACAGATGAGCAAGTCAATGTCAAGAAAGGCGGTCTCTGAGGCAAATAAAGCAATCAAATTACCTTACATGGGGATGCAGAATCTGTGCAAATGACCTTGCTGCTCTATTTGCAGTCCTCTTGCCCTTTTTTTTTTTTTTTTTTTTTTTTTTTTAAGACTACTTATTCTTTGCCTCCTGTTGGATGAGGCATGACTTGCCTCCAAAGCTGACCAGTTAAATGGGCTAATTCCATTCCAATTTGTCTTTGGACTAGTGTCAGAGAGGGGGATGACTATATTAACCAGTTCATGCCCATGGAAATATTCTCTAGAGTTTAAAACTATTAAACACCTCAAGTCCTTTAAACCCTTTCACTTGAGACAGTCACAAGTAAATCACCAACTCGATTTTCTTGCTTATAATTTAAGGCCCTTGATTCTTCTCCTGTCTGAGCATGAGGGCACCCTGGATGCACTTAGGACCCTGTTAATGTCTCTAGGGCACTCTGAGGATACAGCACCCCACCCCCTGGAGTCACTTGCAAATCAAGTTTTAAATGCATACTGGTGACTCCCCTGCTGCTGGACTCTCTGGCCCTGGCCTAAGTTAAAAATTAATCTATTCTCCATACTGAGTCAAAATCATCATCTTCGGTAAAATGAAAATAATGAAAAATACACCTATTACATGACTGAAACAGAATGGAAACAGTATTATTGTACAGTTTTAGGATGATCCCTTATGAATTAAATATATTCAGATGCCTGTGATTTCGGACTCCTGGTCAAATCCCCCACTCCTTGGCCAACATCTAGTTTGTTCGACCTTTGTGGGCTAAAACCAGAGCTGATAGGTCAATGTACAAACTCATGGGTTCTTTAAGCTGAAGATATCATTCTCTAGGCTAGTGACTGTTCCTTTTCAACTTGGAGCCTTACATCTTTATCCTTATGGTGCCTGCCAGAGGCAGATGAGGCTGCAGGATAGGTCTGGGCATCAGGGCCAGAGCCAGTTGGATTACGGAAACTGGACTGAATGGCTGTCCTAGCAGTCAGAGTTTTCCAACTAGTTTCTCCTCAAACTGATAAATCACCACTGACTTATAGGCTAGCCAAGCAATTAGCAATTTGGCCCTGATAAAAGGCCTTGGTAAGAAAACGATGTCTGAGCCAAAGAACTGGTATCTCCTACTGCTGACTTCCAATACATATATTATAGTATCTAGGATACTCCAGTTGTCTGGACCCCTGGTGTAGACCTGTCTTAAGGTGCTGAGTCTCTTTTCTCACTAGACTAGTGACTCTTTTTGGGATAACTGTTTCAGAGAGCTGACCAAGGTCCTGACCATGCGTACTGGGGTAGAGCTACACTGCAAATAAACACCAGCAGCTGACCATGCCAGCTTACTTGGGCTCATGAGACTTGGGCTAATGGGCTGTTTAACTGCAGTGGAGACATTTGGACTCGGGTGGAGGCTGGGCACTAGGATCCTGAGAGGTGGGATGGTCCCAGAGCTCGGGCTATAGCCTAAGTCCAAATGTCTACACTGCAATTAAACAGCCCCTCAGCCCAAGCTGAAGTCAGCTGGCATGGGCTAGTCGCCAATTTTTAATTGCAGTGTAGACATATTCTTGATGACTGGAGAGTGTATGTGTAGGTGCCTCTACAGTTCTCCTTCCACCAATAAATGAAGTGTACTCTGGATGAAGCATGTCCTTTAAGGAATATGGTCCATTTAAAACAAAGAGTTATCTAACTCTATCAGAGCAACTTTCTGAGATAAGATCCATCCCTTAGCAAAAACATAATAATGAGACGAGCTCCATGCGTTGTTTCTGCCACTTACTTGGTGTGGACGTTCTTCTTATTGCCACTAAGACTTGGGTCATCAGGATCCCATTAGTTGGGGATTGGTCCTGATTTGAGCAGGGGGTTGGACTAGATGACCTCCTGAGGTCCCTTCCAACCCTGATATTCTATGATCCTCTTCCCCTTTCCCTGGGAGGTGAGGGATGTTTTCCCATTGCCCCTGAAGATTGCAATACATTGGGTCTAAGCTGAAGCTCTCCACCTTGCTGAGACCAGTAATGGGGCAATGAAATTTTGCTCCCATTTTCTTTGTAAAATTAAGCTTTATGGGTCCTAATGACATGTGCGTACAATAATTATATGAAATTTTAAAATTCAGTTACACACTATAGAGTTTTTAAGTTAAGTTTGCATTTTTCTAAGCAGCCAAGCCCTTTGTCATTTATTCTAGTGTTGTAAAAAGATAGTGCAGCATAAATACCTGTAAATAAATACATTTAATTACCAAAAATGCACTGTTTATTAATATAGAAACAGGTGTGCATATGAGGGGTACAATGTGGTATAATCTTTTAATGTCAATTAAACAAGTCACCTAAGTCCAAACCAAACCCCTGAGGGCTACTCTAACTTGCATCCGTAGGAGCCACTGCAGATATACAGAATCCCCAGGGTATGGTTTGCTTTAAACACATCCAATTCCCAGCACTGTTTGTTCGCTTCCTCTTCCAACCTACTCTCAATATACCCCTGGAATGCCCCATGACTGCTGTGGAGGCAGGAGCAGGGCTTTCTGGTTCGTATTTGCAAAGCGCTTTGTGTTCCTTGTATAAAGCCTCTATGAAAGTACAACTATTTTATTATTATTTTATTATTGTTGCCATTCTGGGGATGGTTTCTTTCAAAGAAAATGAATCTGACTATTTCTTCTCTTCCTTCAGTCATGAGGAGGGAGCGGGCAAATTAGAACTCCTAAAAGGAACAGTGGGTAGACTATTCTCTTAAAACTCAGACTGCTCTGACAAACAGGGACATCTGGCTACCTTATGCATAAGCCAAACATAAGCAAGCACCTTTGCCCTGTTTGAAAGTCTGCAGATGTGAAATAAAAACTTAAGTGATCCTTCACATTTTTAGTCTTCCTCCTCTTTGTCCCTGCGGTCCCGTTGACTCCAAATTCCAGAACAACTCAGCTGATGCAAAGGCGCACATTCTGCTATTAGTCATACAGAGCCAGAAAACATTTTGATGTCAATGGAAGGTGTGTGTGTGCAACTGTCTTTAGGGCAGAGTTTGGCTCACTGTGGTTTCCTGAGTGCCCTATATTATTGTGTGTGTTGATCTGATGCTATTAAATGGCCTCTGTCTGTCTTTGAAAGTACAGCCTTACCACCCAGATTTCAGAAGCACTAGCTTGAGGTTTCATAGCATGGAATTTGGGAATGGGAAGAAAAAATTCACATGTTCACCATGTGGTTCTTGTAGTATAAATGTTGTTCACATACATTTGGGGGGAGGATTTGCCAGTTTATTAGGCTTTTATACAGTCCACATGATACTGTAAACTATGTACCCACATGAGACGCCTCCATGACATGAAGAACTATACAGCTCACTGACTCATATTATACAGTGTGAAAGGAAGACAACAACTCAAATAAAGCTCTACATGAACCAAGAGAAAAATCCTCAGTTACAGATACTGTTATCTGTAGACTTTATGCCATTTCTGGCTTGAGTGTAAGGTTGGTATTTTAATAAGTCCTGCTTTGCAATCTGTCAAAATATGCTGTAATGCCTGTGTACCGTATATAATTATCCTCTCTGGTTTAGCTTCATGGGCCAGGCATTGGAAGAAGTTCAAATACATAGTTTTGTTTAATTAAAGAGTTTTAATTAGCTTATTGGCATAGTCATTCACTTATCATGTAACTGGTTTTAAACGCACATTTCCTGCAAATGAAAGTGTGGATACCATCAGCACATTGAGGCAGATCTTGTCTTTCCTCTCTCTATGAAAACTTTAAAAAAAGAAAATCTATATCTTTGCTTGTCTTTATCATCCTTTTCCCGGTCTCTGACTATAGATCAGAATGTTCAGATTGACCACAGCCTTTAGAAGACAACATTAGCTCAAGAGAGAGAAATGGTTTCCTCTATAGAATAATAAGACATGGTCAGAAGCCCATTTTATATTGGCACTGAGAGGGCTATGCTATCAATGAGAGAGAATTGGGAATGGCATCTGATTAATAAACCCATGGATTAGAGGTAAGAAAGAGGGTGCTGACAATTTAAGGCCACATTCTGCTACTTCTACTTAGCTTGGTTTCAAAGAGGTTGCACAGGACATAAGACTGAGCAGAATTTGGTTCATGTCTATGTCAAGGGATTTATACTGTTTTAAATTGTGGTTCTAATCTGGGAAGATTAGGGAATGTGGCCCCATTTTTCTCTTCCTCAGAAGCCTCTCATTTTTATTAATCAGAATCTTGAGAAATGCTACCACAATTGTCTACATGAACAGTCATATGCCTCCTAATTCTTCCATAACTAGTCGTCAACAAACACCAGTTGCATAAATCTTTCATTAATTGTACATCCCACTTGTCATCCACGTAAATTTTCAATTGTTTAAATTCAGATTCTTAATATTCTTAATAACAGCCATAATTTGTGGTAGCGAGTATGCTCCCAGAATCATGATCAGGCACATTTCAAACAACATCTAACTACTGTTATGTGGTTGCTATCAATTACTTAGATACATAAATTACTTCAGATGCCCTTGCATATAACTGTGGGTGCACAATTACTTCCTCAGTTACTTGAGCCTGCAAAATATTGCAGGAGCCAAAAAAGAAAGCAAGGTTATCGCCTATTCAAAATGAAGCATTTTTATTAGAGCTGCTTGGAAAACCAGGTGGTAGTGGTGGGCGAAATTGTAAATATTCTCCCACTGTTTGTTTTCTGTTCAAATTTGTTATTCTGATGACATTTTAATTGACACTTTAAAATTCTAAAAATGCTGTCCAATTCTAATTGGAGTATGTAATTTAACCTTGTCTTGCCACTTGTTTTGTCTAGATCTTTTGAATTTTTTCCTTCTAATTCTTTCTGCTCTAGGAATAAAATTCATCCCCATGCAGAGGACCTTCACAAATCATACATGTAATCTACTAGCCAATGTATGATATGTGTTCATCTCTGTGCTTGATCCACAAAGAATATGGGCCAGCTACAGCTCTCATCTTAACAGCCTGGATCTTTAGCTCAAAGTGTAGAGACTTGTACTCTCAGCTGTGGCGGGCCCCCCAGGGTTGGCTAAGATGGTGGCCATCAAGTGTACATCGCTTTAAAATCTCATTCGAGCTCTGTGTTTATATTTATATTCTATTCCATTGTTTCAAAACCAGAATTAAAGACAATAATCTTTAAAATATATTATCAGATTGACAAGGGCAAGCAAAATTGTACCCAGAAAATATATTTTCAAATGTGCAATTGAAGAGTATAGTACAAGAGAGAGGATTTTTGTTGATGAACACCCTGATCCTTTTCCATTGAAATGAAGAACAAAACTCTCACTGACTTCAGTGATGCAGAATCAAGCCTCAAGTGCATAACTAGGGCCTGATCCAAAGCCCATTGAAGTCAAGAGAGTCTCCTATAGACTTCAGTGGTCTTGAATCAGTCCCTGGTGCACCCACTGGTACAGACAACATAAGTTTGTCATCCCATTCAGGCCTGTATCTAATTAACATGAATTTTCCCTCCTGTTTTGTGCACTCATTTGCACTATGTAAACAACTTCAATAGCTGCTTTACCCTTTGTTCAAACAAACAATAGCCTTAGAAATCAAGAAGAAAATTAATAGCAGGTGAAAGATTAGGATTAATGATGCTGAGACAACATGGCTATTTAATTTAAAGTATGGGAATTTTTCCTCTAATCTTATTTAATTCCTCATAGATATTAATGATAGTTTGTCACTAGAACTCAGATATATTTGTTTCTCTGCAAGTGTTTAGGAACTAACCCTTTGCCTATGTATGAGTTAGTAGGGAAAACGCCTTTCTCACTTCTCATCATATGTACTGAAAGAATGTGAGAACATATGAGATCACTGAGATTTATATAGGCAGATTTGGCAGCTTTTTCATATTTACTTGGTCTGTGAGAGATAAATTGAGTCTGGTTTTCTAACTCTAAGAATAAGTTATGTTAGATACATAATGCATATGTGTTGTGGATCAGACATGGATGAGGTGTTTCTATAATAGCTAAATTGGCGTATAGGTTACATTGTTCTGTACTGTTTTTGATTTTGGATTACTTCATTTGTTTCTTTTTGTTTTATGAATGTTGTCACAGTTGACTGGATTTTTTTTTTTTGCTCGCTTATTAACACTAACATTTTAATACAAAGAAATGTAAAAAAAAAGAAGAAAAAGAAATGTCTTCTAAATAAATTCACATAAAATATACCTCAGAGCTCATCCAAAAGGCTGATCCCCTCTAAACATTTAAATTTTTCTTGTAGACTCTCTTCTGCCATTCTGTCAATTAGACGTAGAAAATGCTTACTAAAAACAGTCCTGACATAATAAACATTCATTCTAATCCTCACCCTTTAAAGAAACAGATGGACTTTTTGTATATCATCTGAAGGTTAGAAAATTTGGTCTCTGTGAGACCAGTGGGGCAAGTGAGTTCCAGAACCAAGTATCTTCTGCTGAGAATGCTTTACCACTAGATGTTCAAATCTGGAGATTGTTAACCAGAGCTCATCAGATTTTTCTAACTGCCATGGTACACAGGACATAAGGTATCATTGTGTAGCTAGAGCCTGAGTTACACAGAGTTTTAAAGAGTAATATACAACTCACAATTTAGTTTCTAATCAATAGAAATTTCCCCACTATGTGGCTAAAAGGATTTGAGACCATCAGTGAAGTATATTCTAATCCCTAAATCATTAAACAACCTGTCTCTGTATAATACAGAGTGAGGAAAGTTCAGGACATAATGTGAAGACAAATTTGGAAATGGCTTTGATATGTAATGTAAAATAGTTTTAAGATTCCCTATATCAGGGCATGGGACTCTTATCTCTTTCTTACCTTCTACAAAAAGAAGTGCAGTAGTGCTGAGCATAAATATTGCAGCATAGACAAGCTTTTCCAAACAGATTCTTCAGGTTAAAAATATACTATAGGTGCAGCTGGAGTGCAAAGCTGCCCAGAATCCAGGCTTTATGGAAAGGAATCAGTCTCCCCACTTGTTTACTTAGCCTTGGAAACACAGTTCAACAACCTGACAGCGAGAGAGACAGACTGAGACCTAAAAACGAGAAATCACAGCAGGGGAGCTGCCTGTTTCCTCCTTCCTCTTCTCTTTCTCTCTGCCCTATGCATGATGTCCTACATGCAACATCAGAAACATGATGAAAACTGGTTTTGTTTTTTTCTTTTCTGGTGGCAGCTCATTTTGGGGACATATTTTATTTACAGCTTTGTACTAGCATAAAAGTCGTTAAAGCCTTTCAGAAGAAAGGCTTCTTTCTGTGTTAAGTGGGCCAGTAAATTAAAAAAACATAACAATCTGTTATATGCCACTTATAATAGCAAAACATTTTTTGATGTGCCCTTGATATGAAAGCCAAACAAATGCCCCATTTAAGCTTTTTAATCTTTTCACTTGCCCTCTTTTTCTTTCTGTCCCTCCTTGCCTCCAGAACTCCCTCCCTCCTTTCTCTGTCTCTCTTTCTCTCCCCCCCTTTTTGTTCCTGGAACATTCTGTTTCTTTTACGAGCTAACAAGTTTGATGTGGCCCTGTGTCTCCTTCCCTTCCAGGCTTGCAGCTGTTTTGGCAACAGAAGAAAAAAAATCCCCATAACAAATCAAATAAAAGCCCATTCTGTGAAGAGGAATTGAAAACAGCAGGCCTCAAAGAGGACTGCACATGAGATGCCTTGTTCTGGCTTTCAACACAACTCAAATCAGAAACACATTACCATAATCTGAAACAGCCCACTGCTAACACAAGACAGATGGTGGGTAATAACCCATGCATCATTAATAAATAAATTCCAGCATTAAAGGCTTTACAAAGTATGACAACATTATCCGGGCAAAATTACTGCCTCTTTCCCACCCCCAACATTATTTCACTGTGTTGTGGGTCTTATTTTTTTTAAGGGTCTGTGGTTTTGAAGGAAGTTAAATACAGCACAAGTTTTAAACAGATCAAACCTAGCTCAGTATACAAGACAGGTCTGAAACTCCAGAAGGAAAAAATAAAATCATTGCCAAAGTACAATAACTCCCATGTACTTTGACTGGATAAGCAAACGACAACTTATTGTATTGAACTCCACTGTCTGACATTTTCCTCTCTGGTCCTCCACTGTTCTTATATTTCACTACCCTTTTCAAGAAAGAATTTTGGCATCACATTTGCCACAAAGCAGAAAGATATATGCATCTTTTCTCAGCTATCCTACTGCATACTATACCAGCTGTCTCTTTTTATCCCTCTCCTTTCCCCTCATCAAAGGCAATTGTGACTAATAAAAACCTTAACTTTAACAAGTGCTGGAGAATATATGAAAAATGGACCCTCCACAATCTGCTTGTGGTTGACCATTCTGGATCTAGTAATTTTTTTGTGGGAGGAAAGAAGGGATAGGGATTGAATAATACATTATCAAATGTATAGCCACAAAATTTGAAACCAGACTGACATCCCAAATCAATATGTTTCCAAAGCTTGAGGTGTTCCATTCAGAATTTTGATTTGTGATCATTATAGAGACAGGCCTGAGTCACAATGTGGATATGTATCAGAACTTTACCAAAGTTCTGAAGTGGCAAATGGGTGGAGAGCTTATATTCACCATTCCAAACAATCTGTACTATGAGAGGTAGCTGGAATAGAATTGCAGCCTTCTCACAAGGCTGAGAGATAGATATAGCTCAGAGTTAAGCAGGGTGGAAGGAAAGAATCTTATACAAAACCCTGGGTGCTGCAGTAATTGGTGCTGATGGTTTAGTAATGGCACGATTTCTTCTCAGTCAGTACTGAACCAGTGCCCTAGCAAGATGTTTTGGTACCCATTGTTTCTGGATGTGATTTGATATGCTGGAAATAAGGTGTAAACCCAAGATTTGGCTCAGTTGTTGTCATTAAAGATACTGTGTCAGTTTTGCAAGAGTAGGAATGCTACACGTGGTTCTTTGCCTTAGTTCCATTCTGGGTAATTGTAATATGCCAAAAGTTTCAACTGAATGCAAAATTCAACTGATTTTTTTTTTATTTCCTAAGCTAAACTGTTGCATAGTGTTGTATGTGAAATTTTTGTTGCAGTTTTAATGGTGAGAGTTTAATGGCCCCTCCCTCTGCTAAAATATAGCTAACTAGATAAATACAATTTGTAAAAGATTTTAGTTTCTTCTGGATGAAATGTTCTATATGAATGGTTGTCCCAGGTACTCAGAGCACTTGCACATCCTTTCTCCAGAGATTTGCAGGTGATAGGGCCGCAATGGCCCAAACCATTGCTTTCCATCTGTGTTTAGCTAGATGATTGTAAACATCTGTTTCAGATGTGGACATCACCATCCATCTCCATGGCCTTTGTGACCTACCATCTTGATTATTAGAATGTACACCTCATGGGGCTGCTCTGAAAGATGGCTAGAGAATTTACTTTGAACAGCACGTGGCTGCATGCTTACTTAGTGGGGTCAGCCTTAAGGAGCATAATGCCTATTCCCAAAGTCTGCACTGGCATCTTCATTATTTCCAGGGGCAATTCAGATTGTTAATTTCATCTGAAAAGCACCATGTTGGTTGGGCATGGCTATCTGAGAAACCACATTGCTCCCTAGGCACCCTAATAATTGGTGAGATCAGCTAGAGCGCTTCTGCTAAACAGTCTCTTTATCTGAATGTCTGGGGAATTATGGTAGGGAATCCTTAGTGGAGGGTTGACTATGGAATGTGTTTCCCTTTTTGGTTGACCATGAGTTTGGGTCTTTTCACTTGGACAGCCACTGCCTATTCAGGTGAGCACCAGCTGCTTCCTTTGCAAAAGTTAATCAAATGAAAATACTAGGCAGAGTGACTTTTATATTAACCTTAAAGCCATGGTAACCCTGACAGGATTTTAAAGAGTTTGAGTTTTGGCTTATTACATATTGTATGGATGCACTAGTTCAGTTAAGTAGACACCCAACTTTATGTGAACTCATGTAATGTTTAGCACCCTATTTCAATACCAGTATTTGTCTTTGATAAACATTAGAGGATGGTGTTGGATTTTTATCTTGCATTCTTATCTAATTCCAGTTTAAAATCTAAACCATCCTAGTTTTAATTTGGGAAAAGGTCCTCAAGGAAGGAAACCAGTGCAGACTGCTGAACATCAGTGCCATTTAAGTAACCTCTCTATGATATTTGATATTGCAGTAATTTAAGAAGAGTTTATTGCTATTTGAATCACCATCACTGCACAGGCAGCTAACTCCAAGAAAGAAAGAAAGCCAAAGATATTTTATAAGACTATTAAGAGAAAAAATTGGATAGATTGGGTCAATAGCCTCCATCCAGATCTTTTCATTGACATGAAATCATAAAAAAACCTACCAAATAAACCTTGTACCAATCAGATAGTGTTTAAAAATGGAAGCTTGGTGACTCAGTTGTATTAATTTTTTTACAACAAATGTCAGACTGGCATTACCTGAAAACAACTGATTGCAAAACTGTGTGGGGGAAAAAAACCCCGTGTCTCCCCAAATCTACCTAATAAGCAAATATTTTACAATATTTATTGAGTAGACTCCAATTGCCTTATGTATCATAATTGCTGCTAATAAATAAATGATGGTTTTATGGCTGCTGTTGGAAGCTACATTCCAGATGTGTTACTCTTGTTGCTGATATGTTAAAACAGGGAGAGAAAGCTTTTTTGTTTTAATTGTACCACAGCTTACATTTAATTGCCTGAAAACTTTTAGGATAAAAATCCATTGATAAAATCCTCAGTAACTCTACATTTTAGATTTGAGTGTTTATTGCAAGAGAGTAAGTATCTGTAGAAGAGTTTCACCCTATCAGTTCTTCTTGCAGATAGCACAGAATTCTTCTGCAGGAATTCTCCCTTCAGTTATTTTTATAACAATAAAATTGTTGCTTTCATGTTTCAACAACTCTGCTACATTATTCATAGGAAAATCCAATGGTGATATCATGACAGCCAAGAAAATTCCCCAAAGGCAAAGCTATAAAGCCCTGATGCAGCAAGACACTTAAGCATGTGCTTAACTTTAACATTTAATGTTGACCTCAATGGGACAACTCGTATTCTTAGAGTTAAGCATGTATTTAAGAACTTTATTGGATCAGGGCCGGACGGAGCAGAGAGGATTACAGACACTGCTGTATGTGATCATCACTAACACTGGGCAAATAATTTATCTGATGACTTTAGACTACATTCTCTTTCCTGATTTTGCATCTCTGTGAAAATCAGAAAGGACCAGTTCAGTAACCCTTATTCAGATAATACTTACTCACACAAGAAGTTCCACTAAAACAATGGCTTGCAGATTTGCCCTTTGACTTTCTGAAGCAATTAGTTTTAACCATTTCTTTTACAATAGCACCAAAAGGTCCCAGTCAGGATTTGGGTTCCATTGTCCTGGGGTCAGTACAAACACAGATAGAGATAATCTATCTGTGTGCCAGAGGGCTTATCATCCTTTCCCCAATGATAGGGGAATTAAAGGAAATTTCAAAAAAACCCAGCGTCCTTATTCCTCATATTGGTTTTCTTCCTGCCTATAAGACCTGGCTCTTAAATTAAGGTCCATGTTGTGATTAAGGTTCTCTAAGAGATTCATTCCCAGTGCTACAATCTACTGCTGGCAATATTTCTTCCAATAATGTAACATCTTGATATTCCCTGCTTAATCTAATGTGTCCAGTTTTGGCAGCTGCATACCTACGGCCAAGTCTGTCAGTCTCTACCACAAAATAGGCCTTTAAAGATTTCATGAAACACCTTGACCTCACAGACACAAATGATAAAGTATGGGTGTGACCAGTGGAAATCTGTAAATATTAGTTTAACTAAAAGGGGTATAGGGAGAGAAAAAGCTTTGTTCCCTTGTATCAATGTGTGTGATAGGTTGCTGAGTCCATGGCTGTCACTAATTTCATTAATTTACACTCCCATCTTTCTATCCCAGCAATAACAAAAAACAACAAATAGTAAGAATGTGTAAGTAATTATCCGTGGTCTGTCTGGGTTGTCACTTTAAAAAAAAATCACTTTTCAGTGATATAGGGAGAGAACACAGCGTAAAAAGCATTAGCATATAGTTGAGAAAAGGAATCAGTCTGGATTTGTTGTCCTTCATTTAATTCTTTTACATGTGCAATTAAGTGTTTTTAAGTGCCTGGCTGAGGCAATATTGTGAATAAAATAATCTGTTAAAGGAACAGTGCAATCTGGAAAAGAATGTTAGTGGAGTCAATCAAAATGATTGTCTATGAGTAGGGGCCTACCAAATTGTCAGCTATGAAGAACGTGTCACTGACCATGAATTCTGGTCTCCCCCCATTAAATCTGGTCTTTCGTTTGCTATTTCCTGTGAAATCTATATAGTATAGGGTGAGACCAGCATTTCTCAAATTGGGGGCCCTGACCAAGGGAATTGCAGGGGGGTTGCAAAGTTATTTTAGGAGGGTCATGGTATTGCCACACTTACTTCTCTGCTGCCTTCAGAGCTGGGCAGCTGGAGAGTGGCGGCTGTTGGTCAGATGCCCAGCTTTGAAGACAGTGCCCCGCCAGCAGCAGCACAGAAGTGAGGGTGGTAACACCATACCAGGCCATCCTTACTTCTGCGCTGCTGCTGGCGGTGGCTCTGCCTTCAGAGCTGAGCTTCCGGCCAGCAGCCACCGTTCTTCACCTGTCCAGCTCTGAATGCAGTGCCGCCACCAACAGCAATGCAGAAGTAAGGGTAGCAGCACCACAATCCTCCTTTAAATAACCTTGTGCCCCCACCCCCAACTCCTTTTTGGGTCAGGACTCCTACAATTACAACATAGTGAAATTTCAGGTTTAAATAGCTGAAATCACAAACTTTACGATTTTTAAAATCCTATGACCGTGAAATTGACCACAATGGACCATGAATTTGGTAGGGCCCTACCTATGAGTTAAATTCTTCTGTCTTTGGAGATCTTTGCACCGAGTGTCATTTTGCTGCAGATATTTGCAACGCTGCTCAGTTTTTACCAAACTCTTCCATTTCATGAATTGATGAAATTCACCCCAGTGCCCTGGGCCAATTCAAGGCTCTCCACACCAATTAGCTCCACTCAGGTCTCACTTAAGCTCCTTACACTGTGTTTATGTGGTGCAGAACGGTTTATGTGGGCCCTCTGCAGTGGGATGTTCTGTGGGAGTGATATATAAGAAAGAAATATCTGCATATATGTAGATAGTTAGCTAATTTGAAGAGTGCTCTCTGCTGGCACATTAAGAATATGTAGCATTGTTCATAAGCTAGTAGGTTCGATAAAGTTGTTATGCATTGCAAATAATTTCCTTAGGCCTGTTCTTACCAGGGTGACAACAGTATTTTGATTGAGCAAGAAGGTATGGCAAAACAACAACCTTACAGAACACACAAATATCTGTGTGTATTGTGCATGTGTTATCAGCACACTTTTGTACGGGAGTGGGGCATGAACCTTATACTCTCATGAGGAAAAGAGACTCAACAGCTTTCATACGCATTGGCCTTGTCGAATCATTGGAATTTCCTGAAGGGACAGAGTCAACAACACTGAGGTACTCAAATGGACCAGTATACAGGGCTTTGGAGCTGTGCTCCGGCTCCGCTTCAGCTCCAGGCAAAAACCTGCAGCTCCACTGCTCCGGAGCTGCTCCAGCTTCAGCTCTGGGCTCCACTCCAAAGACCTGCCAGTATACCCAGCATGCAAACATTCCTCAAACAGAGATGCCTTTGCTGGTTTGGGCCTGTGCGCCTAATAAATGAAGTGCACATCCCAAAGGACATCCTCTACAGTGAATTGGCATCTGGAGAAAGACCCAAAGGATGCCCAAAATTGCGTCTGAAGGATGTGTGTAAGTGAGACCTCAAAGAAATGGACATGGATAACTGGGAAGATAACACTCAGGACCTCAGTCTTTGGAAACGAGCTAAACAAGGGTCTCCGGAGTTACGAGAGGAAGCAGTCCAGCTTAGAAGAAGAGAAAAGGGCTCATAGAAGGCAGAGCCCAAAGAGTGGAAACATCACCTTTAAGTGTGTCAGATGTGGCAAAGATGCATCTCTCGAATGGGTCTCTTCAGCCTCAGCCATGGCTACTATAAAACCAACTGAGTAAATTCTTTATCTCTCAGGGGTGCGTGTCCATGGTCTCCCGAGACTGAAGGACACCTACTACCAGGGTGAATTTCACCTAATATAAAAATCTGACTGAACTATGAGAATAGCTTTCTACACCACATGACCCCCCCCCCCACACACACACACACACATTCAAGGAAGACTCACATCTGTGTGTGTTTTGTTAAAGTGGTTCTGGTTCTGGTTCCCCAACACAATTGGGCTCCCCAGTCAATACTTGAAATTATAATGATCTTTCTAACTTGCAATAGGGATCCATCTATGTTGTACGTTCACCGAAACACCAGTCCTAATGGATAATAGGAAAATAAAATATGGACCAAATATTAGGTTTAACATTTTATTTTTAAATGCATTATTTTGACTAAATATTAACAAATGACATGTTTCTGCTATTTACCAGTGTTGGCTGAATCAAATGGTTATATTCTTTTCATAGCATGGTATTCACTGTATTGGAGAAGTGTTATATATTTAATTTTTTATTTTTATGAATTTGAATGTCCATCCCAAACCCTTGAGTGCAGGATTCTTTGTACTGGAAGGTTTATATTTGCAGATATATTTATACAAAGCTGGATGGGCATATCAAGTATTAAATTTGCTGAATCATAACATGACTTTGTTGCAATTGAGCAAGCGGGATATTTCCTGAATATCACTGTAGCTCATGAAAGCTTATGCGCAAATAAATTTGTTAGTCTCTAAGGTGCCACAAGTACTCCTTTTCTTTTTGCAAATACTAACACGGCTGCTACTCTGAAAACTCGTCTAACAAGCAATTCATGAATATTCTGTCTGCTTGTTATCATATATAGCTTACAGGAATAAACAGATATTTGTATTTTGGGGTCCTACTAGTCTGAAAATATCTGGAACCCAGAACCTTTGGCCCAGCTCCAAACATCTTCATGAAACTCCTTCCCTTCTGCCTCCAACCTCAAATAATTCAATCTCTATGCCATCCACTGTAAATTTCCTGCCAATCCCCTTGCAAAGCCCATAGTCTGCTTCCTACTCCTCTAATAGCTGAATTTCTCATTCTATCCCATGTAAACCTTCTTACTCCTTCCTCCCAGCTGATCCTCCCCAGAGACCCGTACAAAATTCCTTACATCCTGTTGCATATGAATAAGAACTTTCCTTTAATCCAGCCTAGTCTGGTGCATTTGTCAGATCCACAGATAAATGGTTGCTATACAGCAGGGCTGGAGGAGTATTTTCTAGCTCCACTACTGCAGACCGCAAAGTTTATAGGTGAGTGAAGGTGGACAAGAAGTCCAGTTTCTGAAGTCCTCTACCTGAGAATGCCTCTAAATAGAAATGGGACTACTGGCTGCTGCTCAAAGAATTATAATGGGTAACTTTAACATCTAGCCACTCCCACCATGAGTCTAGACAGGGTGATTACAATCCACACTCTGACCCACAAAGACATTCATGGTTTTCATATTTGGGAATCTGAAAGGGAAGATATTCATCTACAAGAACCTGAAGGGGAATTTGGAGCCTATTGGGTTCAAATTCAGAGGATATTTTATATTTGCAAATGTTTGGGATTCCATATATTTTTTCTGAAAAGTAGGCCCCCTGAATACCATACAAATCCATGCCAACTTTTAAGGATGCACAATTCAAAACTCAGAAGATATGTAGAAGGAATCATTTAGAATGTGGAAACTCCAAAGAATGTCATGTAAACACTTCATCCCAGCACAGATGTCACTTAAGTCTCTTTTCAGACATGTGTGTATAGATCTGAAGGTTGGACACTGGATATCATTCAGGGTACCAAGACACACAATAGAAAAATACTTTGGGTATGTCTGTAGAGACACAAAGCAATGAGAAACTGCCCTTTCTTGTACTACCTATAAAGCTATAGCTGTGAACTAGCTGATAGATGGCTGGAAATTTCAGTGGGCCAGTGATAGAAGAACTAACTCTGTGAATCTGCAGGTTTTGGAACAAAAGAATTATTCCACAGGCACCTTCAGTGCAGAGACCAAAAGGCTTTACAATACATGAAGTAGAAACTAGCATTTAAAAAAAAAATTCAGACTTAGGCAGGTACTGTGCCACTTAAAAAAAAAGAGTCCCGAGGCAGTATGTTTTAAGACTGTGAGATGTCACTCTTGAGATCAAACAAGGAACATCTATTCATGCCTGAAGAGGTTGTATTTGTGCTAGTGTCTGTATTAAATAAATAAAAAAGAACTGGTGGCTAACGATAAAAATTTGAAAATGAAGCTTTATTGCCAGAATTCAAAAATGCACTTAACAGTGACTGACTTACCATAACAATGAATGGCACAACAAAAATGGGTAAAACAAGATTATTTTCTTCTTAATTTGCCTTACATGAAATGTCACCATTTTTGTAGGCCTTCTGTTCAAAACCAGGCAAATAAATTAGAGGTGACACTGCAAAATGTTTTACAAACCTAGGTTTCCATTTTCTTCCCACATGTATTGTTTATTCTGTATAGCGCATTTCAGAATCCTGTCTCAGTAGCTCCGGGGTACCAACTATTCAAGCAGAGATACTTTAGGACTTTGGCTTTTGTGGAAGGTGACTGTTTTTCAGCAATGGAGAGTGAAGTGCTCTATATACACAAAGAACAGGTTTAGTATTGACTTTGGTTATGCAACTGTCCACATATTGCCTTGGTTATATTCCTGACCCTTGTTCTTGGGAGATGAAAATTAGGTAGAGAAAGTAGTTCAATTTCCATATCCTTCCAGGTTTTACCTTTCTGTGAGAATGCCATTTAATGTGGCTTATGACATGGAAATAGGAACCAGACTGAGATCACTGACTCATTTCTACTAGGGCAGCAAAAAGCTGCTGAGTTGGTAATGACTTTTGCTGGGCTAGATTTGAAGTGACTAAAGATTTTCTTTCCTATTAGCAATCCCCAGAGTTTATTAAATTGATAAATTGGAGTATAGGGTGTGTATATAAAGACTAATGTAGTTTGCAAACATCTCTTGCCTATAGCAAATATAAGGTTGTAGAACTGGGGAGGAAGAGGACATCTGGGAACATTTTCCAGGTTGTGGTAGTGATGTTTTTAAAGAAGCAACCAATCAATATCCTACTGATCACAGAGAGAGTCCAAATAATGTACTGGGGAGAACATTGACATAAAGTACTCACTCAGAGCCCTTAAATGTTAGGGAACCTGAGAGTATAGGAGGCTCATTAGGTGGAAGTTCCTGAGCTGAAAGATGATGTAAGCAAACTGATAGCTTTTGCCACTTCATCAGCCTTTGTGGATGATGGGGAAGAAACAGCTCTCCTTGCTTCCAAGCTTCCATTATACAGTCACATCACTATCATGAGACTGGAAGATATGCCTTGAGACTAAGCACATATGCTTCGATTAGCACCCTTTGCAGCAAGAGCAACCTATGTGAGGCAGTTTTGGTCCAAAAAACCCAGCCCCCCAGGCTGGTGGAAGAGAAACAGAGGATGCTGTGACTAAAGAATCCACACTGGTTAGTAAAATGGGATTTCTGGGATGTTAGAGCTAGGGGACCCAGTTCAAAGAAAGGCGAAGAGAAAGAGGTAGGCTGGGAGGATTTAGATGGGGGTTAGTTCCAGGTGGAATTTGAGGACCCACTGATCAAGCATCATACCCATGGAGAAATATCTTTTTGCTGTGAAATTACTCAAATGAAAAGCAGGATTAATTCTTCAGAAGTCCCATTTCAGGCAAAACAAGACAGCGCTCCTCCCAGAGTAAGGTATGTCTGCTCAATGTGAGTAATGGAGGCAGAAATGAGCCATAAATTAGTAAACTCTTTAGGGCATGGACCACACCTTTAATCTGCCATTATCATGTTGCATAAATGATAATGCACACTACTAATTTAGTACAGCAAGCAATAGATAATTTCCTTCTTCAGCAGCCTACTGCTGCCCTTCAAATAAAAGAATTAAAAGATCAAAGTCAAACCCCAACCAAATCAAGTGCAAAAAAAAATAGGTGAGCAGTGGAGATAAAGAGCTTCTCCTTCACCTCTTCATACCAAAATGCTGGAGGGTTGCAGTATTTATTTTTAATAATGTAGCTGGCAAATATAGTACAGGAGGAATTGGTACTTGAAAAGAGCACTGTCTGGTGAAGGGGATACAAACTAGTATGAGACAAGAAAAATCTAATTAGATTTTTAAATCAAGATTTAAACTTAAAAAATAAGCTGTGTGATCAGAGGACCATAACTAATGAGGAAAGGCTGGGAGTCGAGGGAGAGGAGAAATATCCTCATTTAAAATTTGGCAGGGAAAGTTCCTCTGGCCATGCACTGTTCCAGGGATGGGAGAGCTGTAGGGCCAAACTGTTCAGCCTGTGTGATGCTGGGAATGAGTAACATTTTTGGCTCACAGTCTGGCTTAAGGGAGCCACCTGGGCAAAGTGCCCTTGCTAGGATGCATTCTATGTCAGCTGTAGCCTGGAATAGCCAGACACGAATGTCTTTAATTGTACTAGTGAATGTTGCATTCAGAAAATGAAAGGAAGAGTTGGGAGGAATACTGAGAAGCTGACCAGTGTAAGATTGAAACAGTCACTCACCATCACTTCTGTCACTCCTTAACTTGCTTGGGTAGAGCTATCTTTTTTGTACAGAGTTATTTCAACCTTTGATTTACTCTGACCCCTCTTTTGTTTAGACTTCTCGGACTGTTAAACAGTTTATGCCTCCCTCCCAAAAAGGGAAAATCCCTGAATCATGTTGAAGAGCCCAGTCCTGTTTTCAACTTTCTATAGTCCTTCTGTTTTTATTTGTAGAGTCTTCTTTCCTGACCCACCCACTCTCCTACTTCTCGGAGTGGTGTTGCTGGTCTTCGAGACTGGGGCCACAAAAGCAGCTTCCCCCAAAGGCCCAGTTTGGTGCCGTACCACCCATTTTAACTGTCCCTTGTAACAAAACACTCAAGTTAATGGTTTGATTGTGCCTCTGGGATACAAATATCCCTGTAGTGGGTATGCTCAAACACCAATACTGAAATGGCTTCATTCCTTTATGGCTCTACACAATAGCAGGGTGGGTTAAAGAACACAACTGATCCCCATAGGCCCTACATAGTACCCCTCAGAACACAGTGCTGTATGTATAATCTAAGTAACTCTGGATGTGTTTTACTTGTTAATAGTGTGTACTTTTTAATATCCAAAGAAATCCTAAAAGATAAAGCATGTAATCAACAAAGAAACGTATAGGCTACTAAGGTTTTCTTCTTTGCATACCACCCTTAGGATCCACAGGTGGATGTCCTCATGGATGATCTAATCAGGCACTAAAACAGATGCTAAGGAAATTTGTTGAAAATGAAGAGAGATTGGGATGAATAATTGCCATATCTATAACTTGCTACAGTGAATTTCCCTGAACGTCTATAGATTTATTTATTATTTGAATGGTTGCATGGGAGATTATTACACTGGAAGGTATTCAGAAGTGTGACAAAGCTCGGTCCTTGCCTCCGTGGGTCCCGCATTTCCTGGCGGATTTCACTAGCCTCAGAGGCTCACTGTGACCCTCCACGTAACCCTTCTTTCTCTAGAGACGAGAGTTACAGTCTACTTAGCCATTTTCATCATAAGCCAGCGAGGGAGGTGAGGAGAAGTTATCCTTTCTTGCGCAGTCTCTGTTGTCTTCCAGTCTCAGTGATTAATCAGGGGGCAAAGGTGGGAGGGGTGCCTGGCCCACCCTCTACTCCGGGCTCCAGCCCAGGGACCCTAATAGTATCAGCTATGGTAGCTGACCTTTTAGAAACATGACATGTACAATTCCCTGGGCTACTTCCCCCACAGCAGCCCTCACTTCCTCAAGCTCCACTTCACCCTTACCTCAGGGCCTCCTTCCTTGTGCCTGATATGGTGTGTGCTACTCAGCCTCTCCAACCGCACAACTTCTTCCCAGAGCTCCTGACATGCACTCCCACCTGACTAACTGGGGGGCTTTTAACTAGTTTCAGCCAGCCCCTGATTGGCTTCAGGTGTTCCAATCAACCTAGCCTTCTCCCTGCCTTCTGGAAAGTTCTTAAGTGGCCCCAGGTGTCTTAATTGACTTGGAGCAGCTGCCATTTCACTTATCCTGGTACCAGGGATTTGTTTAGCCTGGAGCTAATATATCTATCTCCCACTACTCTTCCATAGCCATCTGGCCTTGCCCCATCACATATCCCCCCTCTCTGCTCAACACCATAGGTTTGGGCAACTTGGGACACCAGGCAGTATGCTCGTGACAGACCATCAGCGTTGCCATAGTGGCATTCAGCTCTGTGCCGTATGCAGAACTGGAATGGTTGGAGGGATAAGAACCACCTGGTGACCCTTGCATTCTTTTCCTTATTCCGCTGCATCCACTGGAGGGGTGCATGGTCCATCACAAGAGTAAATCGCCGGCCTAAGAAGTATAACACAGTGTCTCCATAGCCCATTTGACACCAAGGCATTCTCTCTTGACTACTGCATATTTTTGTTCTCTTGGGAGAAGCTTTCTGCTTAGGTAGAGGATTGGGTGTTCCTCTTCTCCCACCATTTGCAACAGAACTGCTCCCAATCCCACCTCGGAAGCATCTGTTTGTAAAACAAATTCTCTGTTAAAGTCCGGGGCTATGAGTACGGGGTCATTACAGAGGGCCGTCCGAAGGTCTGTAAATGCCCCCTCTGCTGCATCAGTCCACTTTACCATGTCTGGACCTCGGGCCTTCACCAGGTCCGTTAGGGGACTTGCCCTAGTCACAAAGTGAGGAATAAACCATCGGTAGTAGCCTACCACGCCTAGGAAAGCACGGACCTGCTTCTTTCGGGTCGCCCAGGGCCAGTTTTGAATTGCCTCTAGCTTATTCGTTTGGGGTTTCACTATGCCCCTTCCCACAATATATCCCAGGTACCTAGCCTCTGCTAGCCCTATGGCGCGATTAGCAGTGAGGCCAGCCCGCCTTAAGGTGCGCAGTACTGCCTCAACTTTTTCCAAGTGGGTTCCCCAGTCTGGCATATGGATGATATCATCTAGGTATGCAGCTGCATAACTAGTATGGGGGCGCAGCAGCTTATCCATGAGGTGCTGGAATGTGGCTGGGGCCCCATGCAGCCCAAAAGGGAGGACGGTGTACTGGAACAGCCCATCCGAGGTAGAGAATGCTGTCTTTTCTTTAGCTTCTTTGGTCAGAGGAATCTGCCAGTACCCTTTTGTCAGATCCAGTGTAGTCAAGAATCGGGCACTACCCAGTCGGTCAACCAGTTCGTCGATGCGTGGTATGGGGTATGCATCAAACTGGGATATTTCATAAAGTCGGTGAAAGTCATTACAGAATCTCATGGTACCATCAGGTTTAGGCACTAGAACAATTGGACTGGACCACTGACTAAGATTCTTCAATAACCCCTAATTCTAACATTTTCTTTACTTCGGCCTTGATTTCCTCTCTTTTGGCTGCTGGGATTCGGTAGGGTCTCAATGTTACCTTGGCTCCAGGAATCGTGCGGATATAGTGATAGATCTCAGTCCTCTGCCCCGGTTTTGCAGAGAACACATCTCTGTTGCGATTAATCATGTCGGCTGCCTCGATCTGTTGGATCGGCATCAAGTCGGATGATATCCTCACTTGCTCATGTAAGTTATCCTCCTGGAGAAGGGTCTCCTGCATGACTAAGCATGTCTCTCGATTGTGCCAAGGTTTTAGAAGATTGAAAATTGTGGTAAATTTGCTCCGATTTCCGGCGGCCTGGCTGCCGCACCTTATAGTTCACCTCTTCCACGGCTTTGATTATTTTGTAGTGTCTCTGCTACTGGGCCAACAGTTTACTTTCTGCTGTGGGCATCAGTACCATCACCCGATCCCCTGCTTGGAACCATCGAAGCTTAGCTTGGTGGTTATAATGGGTTCGTTGGGTCTCCTGGGCTCTATCCAAGTGTTCCCGTACAATGGGCGTAACTTGGGCTATCCGATCTCTCATCTACAGTACATGCTCAACTATATTCCTTCCGGGATTTGGCTCCTCTTCCCAGGCTTCTCTGGCTATATCCAATATGCCCCGCGGGTGACGCCCATATAGTAGTTCGAATGGCGAGAAACCCGTGGAGGCTTGCGGAACCTCCTGAATGGCGAACATGAGGTAAGGCAATAGGGTATACCAATCTTTCCCATCCCGGCTCACCATTTCCCTGATCATGGCCTTGAGAGTCCTATTGAACCTTTCCACAAGGCCATCTGTTTGCGGGTGGTATACCGAGGTCCGTAAGGCTTGTACATGGAGCAATGAACAGAGATCTTTCATCAACTTGGACATGAAAGGTGTCCCTTGATCAATCAATCTCTCCTTGGGTAGCCCAACTCGGGCAAAGATCTGTACTAGCTCCTTAGCTATTATTTTGGAAGCTGTGTTGTGCAGGGGAACAGCTTCCAGGTACCGGGTTGCATAGTCCAGTACAACAAGCACATGTTGGTGGCCCCAAGCTGTCTTCTCTAGGGGCCCTACCAGATCCATGGCTATCTGTTCAAAAGGAATCTCTATTATTGGAAGAGGTATCAAAGGAGCCCGCAAGTGCGGGCGAGGGCTATGTAACTGACACTCCGGACAAGAGGTGCAGTATCGCCGGACATCTTCATATACTCCTGGCCAGAAGAACCTCCGCAGGATCCGTGCCTGGGTTTTCTCTACCCCTAGGTGTTCTCTACCCTTGGGTGACTGTGGGCGAGACTTAATATGGCTTTTTGATGTTTTTGTGGCATCAGAAGTTGTTGTTTCTCTTGCTCCTACATTTGCACCACTTTCTTCACTATAAAGTAAGGTCCGGGACCCCGGACCTTCCCATCCACGGGTATCCCATTAATCTCAGCCACCTCTTTCCTGGCGTTATCATATCTGGGGTCCTCTGCCTGGTCCTGCCCAAAAGTCTCTCTCCTGAGACTAACCTGCCCAAGCTCCCAGGGGCTGGCTTCTGCTTCTTCCAATGGCTCGCCGCCGTCATGGCTGGGGGCAGCTTCTGGCTCACCTTTTGTGGTGGAAGTTTCTCTGTTGGCTGCTCGCGTCCATCTGCCTACTAGGGAGGTCTTCTGGCTATGGGTCAGGATCCGGGTTCCCAAGGCCTTCGCAGCCTTCCTCTCCTTTTTTGTCTTCCGGGTCTTTCAGGGGGCTGAGAACAGATCCTGAGATATCTCAGTGAACATCGGGGGTTGACATTCCCCCCGGTGACGAGTTGCTGTCCTCAGGGTCCCCACCTCCCTCCAGCCTCTCTGGGGACAGTAAATTATCAAACCCTGAATAGTCCCTCCCAATGACTACAGGATATGGAAGTTTAGGAACTACGCCTATGGTCACCTCAATGGAGTTTCCATGAACCTCTATCTCCACTGGGATGGTGGGGTAATGGCTAACGGCCCCATGCACACACATCACTGCTATGTGTTTGGCTTGTAGCAGCTGACTATTTTTTACCAGCTTACCCGATATGAGGGTGATAGCACTCCCAGAGTCCACAAGCACTGTAGTCTCTGCTCCATTTATCCTCACTGGCCTGGTGTAATTATGTGGGGCTAATGCGACCCTTGCGAGGTGGATAAGCGAGCATGGGACCTCCTAATCCCCCAAGTTACATTGCATAGGCTCCTTGGTTCTGGGACACTGTGCTGCTACGTGTCCCTACTCCTCACATGCATAACATCTATAGTTGCTTTGAATCACTCCCCTATCCCGGGGGTTTAGTCCCGGGGCTCTCCCCACTCAGGCCAATCCCTTCCTTCTGGGATCCCCGCTGGTTTTCACCCCCCCTTCTTCCACCAGGACTCCCCAGGGGTTTGGCTGCCCAATCTTCCAGGGTTGGGGTCAGGTGCTTGCTTCGAAAGGGGCCTTCCTTGGGTACTCAGGTCAGTCCCTTGGCTGTCATCCGTCTTTCTACCAGTGTTATCATCTCGTCGTACGTGGACGGATCGTTCTGGCCTACCCATTTGCGGAGATCTGGCGGCAGTCCCCGCATGTAATGGTCTATGACCAGGGTTTCCAAAATCTCCTCTGGCCTGCACACCTCGGGCTGTAACCACTTCCGTGCGAGGTTTATGAGGTCGAATAGCTGGGACCTCGGGGGTTTGTTCTCCTGGTATTTCCATTCATGGAACCTCTGGGCCCTTACCGCTGCCGTTACCCCTGCTCTGCCTTCAGACAGGTATAGTCAGTGGCATCTGTGGCAGGCAAATCAAAGTAGGCCTTCTGGGCCTCTCCACACAAAAAAAGGGGTGAGGATGCTGGCCCACTGCTCCTGGGGCCACGCCTCATGCTGAGCAATGCTTTCGAATGAGAGGAGATATGCCTCTATGTCATCTCTTGACATCATCTTTGGCAGACAACCAGTGGCCCTCAGGGTTTGCATCCCGTCGGACCCCTGAACCTGGCGGGTGAGGATCTTCAGCTGGTCCACCACCTCTCTCGAGAGCACAATCTTGGATCGCCTGGCTCATCAATAATTGATTGGTTTTCTGCTGTAGCCTCATAGACTCCTGTTGTGCCATTGCCTGAACCCGGGTGGCCTCCTGCTGGGCTGCTGTGGCTTGTACCAGAGCTCTTACCACCTCCTCCATTGTGGTACAAAGCAAACAAACAAAAACCAAAACAAAACAAAAATCCAAACATCCAGTGCACTTTTTTTAAAAAAAAAAAATCTTTCTTCCACCACACTGTGAACAAAATCCCACTCCTGACACCAGTTGTGACAAAGCTCTGTCCTTGCCTCCGTGGGTCCCGCATTTCCTGGTGGATTTCACTAGCCTCAGAGGCTCACTGTGACCCTCCACGTAACCCTTCTTTCTCTAGCGACAAGGGTCACAGTCTACTGAGCCATTTTCATCATAAGCCAGCGAGGGAGGTGAGGAGAAGTTATCCTTCCTTGCTCAGTCTCTGTTGTCTCCCGGTCTCAGTGATTAATCAGGGGGCAAAGGTGGCGGGGGGGAGCCTGGCCCACCCTCTACTCCAGGCTCCAGCCCAGGGACCCTAATAGTATCAGCTATGGTAGCTGACCTTTTAGAAACATGACATGTACAATTCCCTGGGCTACTTCCCCCACAGCAGCCCTCACTTCCTCAAGCTCCACTTCACCCTTACCTCAGGGCCTCCTTCCTTGTGCCTGATATGGTGTGTACTACTCAGCCTCTCCAACCGCACAACTTCTTCCCACAGCTCCTGACATGCACTCCCACCTGACTAACTGGGAGGCTTTTAACTAGTTTCAGCCAGCCCCTGATTGGCTTCAGGTGTCCCAATCAACCTAGCCTTCTCCCTGCCTTCTGGAAAGTTCTTAAGTGGCCCCAGGTGTCTTAATTGACCTGGAGCAGCTGCCATTTCACTTATCCTGGTACCAGGGATTTGTTTAGCCTGGAGCGAATCTCTCTCTCTCTCCCCCACTGCTCTCCCACAGCCTTCTAGCTTGGAGGAAGGTGGGAAGCTGCTACTCCTGCTGCTAGGCCCTAAGCTCTCCCTGCTGCTCCCCTGGCTGGGCCAGACACCCCCCACCCTGTTCTCTGCTACCTGGTTGCTGGACCCCCCACTCTTGGGTGCTGCTACTGCTCCAACTGCAGCCCTGGGGTGGGGAGGGGGCTGCTAGCCCACTCCCCAGACAGGAGGAGTGAGGGACCCCAGCCACTGCTGTTGTGGATACCACCACCACCTGAGAGGGGTCCATTCTGCCTGCCTGGACTACCACCTGGAGTTCCTGGAGCTGCTGCTGCTGCAGAGGCTGCTGCCTGGAGCTGCTGAAGCCCGAGGAGGAGAAGAAGAGGATCATCTGCCAGTGGGGCAGCACCTAGAGACTTTGCAGACCACCGTGGAGGGGGCCCTAAGACTGAGTAATTTTCAAACTGTGCTCTTGTGGTGGGGGTTTTGATTGTGTTTGTAGGGACACAGGGGTTTGGCGTGGAGCTGCCCCCCGATCCATCTGTGTGTCCCCCCCAACCTCCACCACTATTACCACCACCGCTGCCCCCTCCACCACCCCCACTGGCTGTATACCATCTGCCTCAGCTCCTGCCTCTGGACTCAGCTGCTTGCTTGGCTTGCCACACCCTATTTCCACCCTTTGGGCCAGAAGCAGCAGCCAGCTAAAAAAGACTTGTGCAAGTGCACATGGGCACATGTGCCCCCCCCCGGACTGCCTACCCCCCAGCTTTGCCCTTTACTACCTGCCCCATTTGCCACTTGCTTTGCCTCCTCTTTTGCTCCAGCCCCCCTTACTAGCTTCAGTTTGTTTGCCTGCCCCGCCCATTTCCTTCTGCAGCCTTTGTTTGTTTGCCCCGCCCCAGCCTCTGAAGCTAACCCCTTGGTTTCCCTGTTCTACCCCCAGACCGCTTAGCCCCTCGCTCCGTGTGCCCATGCCCCCTCCCATGTGCTTGTGCAATTCCCCATTTTAGTTGCAACCCTCTTCACTGCACCCTCAATGTTGTTGTATCCCCTCCTCCCGTAGTGCACCAAGAGGAGCCGGAATTTCCACCTTGTGTCGGTGACTGACCCCTAACCCCTGATTGCCCCCCATCCAGCCCACCCCTTTTGGCGCCCTCCTCCCCTGCCTGCAGCCTAGCGGGGAGGAGTGGTCGACCTGCTTCCCCTCTCCCCTC
The DNA here is from genome assembly GCF_009764565.3 of Dermochelys coriacea. Lineage (NCBI taxonomy): Eukaryota > Metazoa > Chordata > Testudines > Dermochelyidae > Dermochelys > Dermochelys coriacea. The sequence goes on from NC_050072.1 coordinate 94,624,421, forward strand.
CTCTTTTTGGTGTCCCCCCTTTTCCTACTTGCTCATGATGGCGGGGGATGAGACGGGTGAGACCCCTCCAGTAGCCCGAGCTTCCCCTCCCCCGCCTGCCCCTCTGTCACCCCCCCAAGCTTCTACCTCCGCTGCCAAACCATCTGCCATCGCCCCCGCTGGGGCACCAGCAGCGACGGGCACTGGGGTGACCTCCACTGCTGCCACGTCTATCACCCCCTCAGATTTGAGGGGAGTCCCCCCAGCCGGCGGGAAGGGCCAGGGGAAGAAGAAGGGGAAGGGCCCCGCTAAAAAGACCAGGCCCTCCATGGCAGGGGCTGCACCCAATACCCCGGCCCCATCTCCAGCTGGGGCGCCCCTCCCCGCTGTTCCCTCCATCAGCTCTGCAGGTGTCCCTCCCCCGGCCCCCAGAGCATACGCCCAGGTGGCGGCAGCCCCCCCGCCTGCCGCTACATCATTTCTCCAGCCCACCGCCTCCGCTACCATCTATAGCGACCGGGGCCCCTTTCCCACCGTGACCAGGAAGCACGGCGTCCGTTGCCTCCTGGTGCCCGCCTCACCCCACGTGGAGACCTATGTGCGGGCGTTGGCGAGGGTGGTGGGGCCCACGGCCATTGTGGTGGCCTCCAAAATGTATGGCAAGGTCGTCTTCTTCTTAGCATCGGAGGCCGCCGCCCAGGAGGCGGTGGAGAAGGGCATGGCGGTGGGGGGCGTGTTCGTCCCCTTAGAGCCGCTAGAGGACCTGGGCGTCCGCCTGGTCCTGACCTCTGTCCCTCCCTTTCTCCCCAATGCCGCCCTGTTACCCGCCCTTTCTACCTTGGGAAAGCCCATTTCTGTCATCAGCCCTCTCCCGTTGGGCTGCAAAGACCCCGCCCTCCATCACGTCCTCTCGTTCCACCTGCAAGTGCAGCTTCAACTGCCGCTGGCGGCGCGCGACTGAGAGGCACTCGAGGGGTCCTTCCTAGTCCCCTACCAGGGGACCCATTACAGGGTGCATTATTCCATGGGGGAGGCCCGGTGCTACCTCTGCCGGGCGATGGGGCACGTCCGGAGGGACTGCCCCCTGGCCCGGGAAGGAGGGGCATCCAGGACCCCCGAGCCCCGGCAGGGCACCAGCCCCGTCATCGCCGACGCCCCTGGCTGCCCGGCGCCCGAAACCGCCCCTCCTTCTTCCCAGTCCACCATTGCTCCCGCTCAGGCCCAAGGGGCACCTCCCCCACTATGCCCAGACGAGCGGGAGAACCCCGCCCCCGGTGTTTGCAATCTGGCGGGGCCTGTGGAGGAAGGTGCGACAGGGACACCGCCAAGCATGGGAGAGGGCCTGCCCCAAGAGGAATCTTCCCTCCCTTGTGCTGCCCCACCGTTACCCCCTCGAGTCCCTGAGCCATCGCCTCTGCCCCCTGACACAACCCCTGCTAGCCAGCCCCTGGATGATGCCAGGGAGGGCTGGGCCCTAGTCCAGGGGAAGCGGGGCAAGCGGAAGGCTCGAGCTCCGCTCCTCCCATCTGACGTGGAGGCCCCCCGGAAGACCAGGAAGGGGGGCACCGATGCCGAGCCTTCTGCTCTACCCACGGGTGTGTTCCACCCACCAGAGCCGGCTGGGGAAGACGTGGCAGCACTGGAAGACGGTATCTCCCCTCCACGGGAGTCCCTCCCCTCCAAGACCCCCGAGGCACCATTTGAAACCCCAGTGTGCCCCGAAGTAACCATCACGTCAGGTGCCGGCGGGGAGAATCCCGGGGTAGCGGAAAACAATTTCCCGTCTATATATGAGGAGATCGAGGCCCTGGGTCTGACCCCGGTCACCCAGGGGGAGGACGATCCTATGCCAGCGGGCCTCGATCTGGGCGACTTCACTCCAGCCCCCCTTTCCCCATGTTCCCTCCCCCTAACCGTTGCTTCTGCTCCCACCTCCGAGGAGCCCCTGGACTCCTCCATCAACCCGACTGCAGAGGGCACCCCGTTGAGAGCCGCCGAGCCAGTTGAGGCGACGGCCAGTGCCACGCGGCTGGAACCTGAGCCACCAGAGGCATCCCTCGCTAGTGAGGAGCATTCGACCTCCTTTCCGGGAGAGGACCCTACAGAAGAAAGTCCACCTCCTGATGCCGTGGCTGCCAAATCCACCAGAGAGCTTGCGCCCAGCATCAGTGAGAGCCCTCTCCCGACCCAGACTCTCACCTCTACCCCTGCCCCGCCCTTATCCCGCCCACCTCCTGAGATATTATTGCCTCCTCTGGGACTGTCTCCTTCCCCTTTCCAACAGATGACTCCCAGGGAGTCGCCTTTGTGTTTACCCGTCCCGACCCACCAGGGGCTGCTATTCTCCCTCCGCCGCCCCCTATCGCTGCAGCATTCAGGTCAACCCATCAGGAGCCACGTCGGGGGTCCGCACCCTGTCTGCCCGTCTCGCTGGGCCACGGGGCTGTACCAAGGGTCCCGTCGGGGAGTAACCAGACCATAACCCCAGCCCCCCATGCGCTGCGAGAGGAGTTGCGGGAGTTCCTAGAAGACGTCCGTGGCTCCCGCAACAAAGTCCAGCTTGCCTTCCAGCGATGGGGGGACTTTAATCAAATCCTCCGGGCCGCAAGGGCCCTCATGGGGGAGGGTAAAAGGACCGGGAGGCAGGGCGCCGCGGCCTACCAGCGGGTCCGCCACTTCCGTGACTCCTTACTCACCTACGGGGTGGGTCATGGACTGCTGCGCGGCCCGCCGGGAGCCACAAGCATCCCTACTGGCGAGGATCCCCCCCAGCCCTCCTCATGGCACCCTTTACCATCGCAACATTGAACACCCGTGGCTGTAGGATGGGTCTCCGCAGGTCCCAGGTGCTCTCCTTCCTTCGAGAGGGGAGGTACTCTGTGGTTTTCCTGCAGGAGACCCATACGGATCCGACCGCTGAAGACAGCTGGCGGCTGGATTGGGGGGACAGGGTCTACTTTAGCCACCTCACAGTTCGTACGGCTGGAGTGGCGACCCTGTTCTCCCCCGACCTACGGCCCGAGGTGCTGGGGGTCACCGAGGCTGTGCCGGGTCGCCTGCTGCACCTCCGGGTCCTCATGGAGGGGCTCGTAGTCAACCTCGTCAACATCTATGCCCCAGCAGCGAGCCTGGAGCGGCTGCAATTCTATCAGCAGGCATCCGCCTTCCTCGGCACCTTGGATCCTCAGGAGTGCCTGGTCCTGGGAGGGGACTTTAACATCACCCTTGAGGAGCGGGACCGCTCGGGGACCGAGCAGAGCCCAGCCGCCGTCGCCGTCCTCCAGGAGATAGACGTCCACCAGGGAGTGGTGTTCAACTGGCGCGACCACCACCCGGATGACACTTCCACGTTCACCTTTGTCCAGGTGGAGGCCCATCGGTCGCGCCACTCCCGGTTGGACCGCATTTATTTATCACGCTTTCATCTTTCATGAGCCCACTCCTCCAGCATCCGGCCGGCCCCATTTTCTGACCATCACATAGCCACCGTGACAGCCTCCCTCTGCGCGGAGAGGCCGGGGCCGGCCTATTGGCATTTTAACAACAGCTTGCTGGAGGATGCGGGCTTCGTGGCGTCCTTCCGGGAGTTCTGGCTGGCCTGGAGAGGGCAGCGGCGTGCCTTTCCCTCGGCACGGCGATGGTGGGACTTAGGGAAGGTGCGCGCCCGGCTCTTCTGCCGTGACTACACCCGGGGCGCCAGCCGACGGAGGGATGCAGCGATAGAGCAGTTGGAACGGGAGGTCTTAGAGCTGGAGAGGCGTCTGGCCGCCAGCCCCGAGGATCCACCCCTCTGCGGAGCGTGCCGGGAGAAGCGGGAGGAGCTCCGGACCCTTGAGGACCATCGGGCCCAGGGTGCCTTTGTTCGATCCCGCATCCGTCTCCTTCGGGAGATGGATCGCGGCTCCCGCTTCTTCTACGCCCTGGAAAAAAAGAGGGGGGCTAAGAAACATATCATCTGCCTACTGGCAGAAGATGGCACCCCCCTCACGGATCCGGTGGAGATGTGCGAGAGGGCGAGAGCCTTCTACGCAAGCCTATTCTCCCCGGATCCAACTGATCCTAACGCTTGCAGAGTGCTGTGGGAGGAGCTCCCGACGGTCAGCGTGGGTGACCAAGACTGGCTAGAGCTGCCTCTCACTCTGGCCGAGTTCTCGGAAGCCCTCCGTCGCATGCCCACCAATAAATCTCCGGGCATGGACGGGCTGACCGTGGAGTTCTACCGCGTGTTCTGGGACATCCTGGGCCCAGACCTACTCACCGTCTGGGCCGAGTCTTTGCAGAGCGGGGTCCTCCCTCTTTCGTGCAGGCGAGCCGTGCTCGCCTTATTGCCGAAGAAGGGGGACCTCCGCGATTTACAAAATTGGCGTCCCGTCTCGCTCCTCAGCACAGACTACAAAATCGTGGCAAAAGCCATCTCCCTGAGGCTAGGGTCCGTGCTGGCGGATGTGGTCCACCCAGACCAGACCTACACCGTCCCGGGCCGCAACATCTTCGACAACCTATATCTGGTCCGGGACCTATTGGAACTTGGGTGTAGGGATGGTCTGTCGTTTGCCCTCCTGTCCTTAGATCAGGAGAAGGCGTTCGACAGGGTGGATCACGGGTATCTCCTGAGCACTCTGCAGGCGTTTGGATTCGGACCCAGGTTTGTGAATTTTCTCCGGGTGCTGTACGCTTCCGCAGAGTGTCTGGTAAGGCTCAACTGGACCCTGACCGAACCGGTCAGCTTCGGGCGAGGAGTACGGCAGGGGTGCCCCCTCTCAGGCCAGCTGTACGCTCTGGCGATTGAGCCCTTCCTCTGTCTCCTCCGAAGAAGGTTGTCAGGGTTGGTGCTGAGGGAGCCGGAGCTGCGGCTGGTCCTGTCAGCGTATGCTGATGACGTGCTCCTCGTGCTCCAAGACCCGGGCGACTTGGTGCGGGTGGAGGCTTGCCAGGCCATCTATTCAGCAGCCTCCTCCACGCGGGTCAACTGGGTCAAGAGCTCTGGCTTGGTGGTAGGGGACTGGCGGCAGGCGAGCTCCCTCCCACCCGCGCTTCAGGCCATCTGGTGGAGCACGGGTCCGCTGCTCTATCTGGGCGTTTACCTTTCTGCCACGCATCCCTCTCCGCCGGAGAACTGGCAGAATTTAGAGGGTGGGGTGATAGAGCGGCTCTGGAAATGGACAGGACTACTCCGGTGCCTCTCCCTTCGAGGGAGAGCGCTAGTGCTTAATCAACTAGTCCTGTCCATGCTCTGGTACCGGCTCAACACCCTGGTCCCGGCCCCGGCTTTCCTGACCAACCTGCGGACATCGATTCTGGAGTTCTTTTGGTCAGGACTGCACTGGGTCCCTGCAGGGGTTCTCCATCTACCTCTGGAGGAGGGAGGGCAGGGCCTAAAATGTCTGCTTAATCAGGTCCATGTCTTCCGTCTCCAGACCCTGCAGAGGCTCCTTTATGGTGCAGGTAATCTGGCGTGGAGCACGCCTTTCTGCGCCGCTTCCGAGGGCTCCGATACGACCGGCAGCTCCTTTATCTCCATCCAAGAGGTCTTCCGCGAGACCTCTCCGGGCTGCCGGTCTTCTACCAGGACCTCCTCCGGACCTGGAAACTTTTTACAACGACCAGGTCCGTGGCGGCCACCGAGGGGGCAGATCTCCTCGCGGAGCCCCTGCTACACAACCCCCAGCTCCGTCTGCAGGTGGCGGAGTCCCGCTCGGTGCGCCAGAGTTTGGTCCTGGCAGAGGTCACAAGAGTCGGAGACCTCCTGGACTATGACCGGGGAGACTGGCTGGATCCCCTAACCTTCACTCAGCGCATGGGGCTTTCCAGACCTTGTACTCCCCGGCGCATACTTCAGGAGGTGAAGGCCGCTTTGCCACCCGCTGCTCGGGTTTATCTCGACCGGGTCCTGCACAAGGGCATGCCCCGCCCACCCGCTACCCCAGGCCCGCCGGACCTTTTAATTGGACCCCTGCCCCGTGGACCCAACCGACCCCTTCACTAGAAGCCGGCTGCACGAGATGCAGCCGGTCTGCTTTCAAACCGCGCCAAGAAAACATCTCTACACGCTCGTGCTCCACACCCTTCACGCCCGCACCCTCGTGTTTCGCCCCGATACAAAATGGCGGGACCTCCTGCCACCTTTGGAGGGTGAGGAGCCCTGGTGGGCCAGCCTATATTCCATCTTAGTCCCAAAGCCCGCCGGGGATGTCAGTTGGTGGCTCCTTCACGGAGCCGTGAGCACGGGCGTGTACTTGGCGCGGTTCACCACAATCCCAGACACCTGCCCCTTTTGCGGCGTGAGGGATACCCTGGCACATGTCTACCTGGAGTGTGCCAGGCTGCAGCCCCTATTCCGGCTCCTCACCAATATCTTATTACGTTTTTGGCTGCACTTCTCCCCTCACCTTCTCATTTATGCGCTCCCTATCCGTGGCCCCACAAAGTCACGGGATCTCCTGGTCAACCTTCTCCTGGCCCTAGCTAAAATGGCCATCTACAAAACCAGAGTGAGGAGGTTGGCCGATGGAGTCTCCTGTGACTGTGGGGCCTATTTCCGATCCTCGGTCCGTTCACGTATCCGGGCAGAGTTCCTCTGGGAGGCGTCCTCTGACTCCCTTGACGCCTTTGAGGAGCAGTGGGCGCTGTCCGGGGTTCTCTGCTCAGTGTCCCCGTCTGGTTCCCTTCGTTTGACCCTTTGACCGCACTCCTATCCCTGTTATTTTATTAGTTGTCCCCTGGAATTTTTTGGGCATCTAGGTCCTGTGGATCCCCCTTTTAGGCTGGGGGGGATCCTTTAGCAGTGGACGGGCTTCGCCCGCCCACTTCCCGGATCCCAATAAGACTACTCTTCCTTAGCCATCTGGCCTTGCCCCGTCACAGAAGGTATAGAGAAAAAATAGTGCAGCTAATAAAGGTACTGAATTGTCTGAGCAAAAATTGAGAAACTAATCATGAAAAGCAAGCCCATTGAAAATTAAGATTTGGAGCTACATCCTAATTTTAGCACTTTGTGTCCATATATTGCAGCTCCTACAATATGCGATGCAAGACTGTTAGTGCTATAATGCAAGGATTAACATTAAAGAACAGTTGTTAAAAGTATAGGCTGGAGTTCCCTCTACAAAATGATGAGCACAAGTGGGCACCTATGTATGTATCTGCTGTTACCATGATTGTGTACACCTATCAGATATTTGTGCACTGAGATGGTGGTTTAAATGTCTGTCTGGGTATTTGTTTATACAGTTGCAGTGCACTGCTTGCACATTAAAATACACTTACCTAAGGGTGCATACATTTTAAACTTTAAAAATGTATTCCTAAATGACATTGTTTTTGTCACCTTATGAAAAATTTTCAGATTGCTGAGGGTCTCAATGTTTACAAAAAAGTATGCTCTGACTTATGTGAAAAGTACAATATATCAGCATTGTACAATTATTCTGCCCCACCCTTTTTTCTCTCATGAAAGCACATCCCCTTCCTCCACCAACATACCCCCTGTAATAGAACATCATTTTTGTCACTCACCTTTCCATGTTAGGACATGGGTTATTGACACACTAGCCCATACTAGAGCCTCTGGTTCCATTACAGGTCAGTTGTGTCAGTGACTAGGTGGACCTTTCTGTGACTCCATAATCTTGAGCAAACGAGGGCTAACATAGCTTTATTTAGTACATTTGGGATTCTTGTTTTATTTTAAGCGTATGCCTATACCGTAACTAATCCAAGTCATGCTAATTTTGAGTATTATTTTAAATACGCCCAAACACACACAATAATGGCTTCACTATTCATAATGTGGGTTGATTACAGTACACATTGTTCAGACATTTAGAATAATAGGATATGCCAATAATGGACCCATTTTCAGAAACTTAAAGATATAGTTAGTGAAAATTCCCACAGCAGCTGCTCCAACCTCAAAATCTTGACCACATTTTTTGTTTATGAACACTTTATGAACTAATTGGTTTCAGACTTCCATTTTCAGAAACAAACCTGTTATTGTGTTTATACAAGAGTATAAATAAGTATCCAGCAGACCAAGCTTTTTTTATTTTGCACTCCTACAATTTATAAAAAAGGAGAACTAAATTAAATATGTAATAACAAAATTCAGTACTGGAGGAAAAAAATGTATGCCAAGATTTCAGCCAGAAACACATTTTAGAGTTAGGATATACTCTGAAAACAATGACTTTAGAATGGAAACACTTATAGACTTAACTATAGCTGTGGTAATAGGCACTTCAATATTATAGTTCAGTATGTGTGATCCAAATCTAACAAAGTCTGAACAAAATACAGTAATGAAGAAGAGGAAATTTCTATATAAGGTCAGACAAACATTGAAGATTTAGCCTGATCCTGGGGCTATTTGGTTAGCTTCAGGATAAGGTTCTGTAACTTTAGGCTCCCAATTAATGTAAACTATATGCCAAGTGGCAAGGCTTACTACTATGATAAGAAATGAGAGACCAGTTAGATATGATATAAAACATGCTGATAAAAGAAAAAAGACTGGAGTGTTAACCTTCTAAAATCCCAAAGATAATCTTGTAGCTTTAGGCTACAATTCATCAAAGTACTTAAGCACATGACTAATGGTAAGCTTCATCTTCAATGGAACAACTCACATGCTTAAGAATCTTGCTGAATCAGGGTCTTAATTTATAGAAAAGGAAAACATATGAGACACTGGACATAATGTAGCTGATTTTAAAAACAGGCTCAGTTCAAATTTTGACAAACTTAAATGACATGCAACAAGACTAGTTGAATCACTTGGAATGTAAGGACAGTATAATAATGTGCTTGTTAATCATTTGAGTGAAACCTCTGAGTTTACGGCTTGATGTCATGAAAATGTGCATGTGTATTGAATTTGGCCTTGTGATGGTATATGAACAAGTTTTGCTGATGTCCAGTGTTTCTTGAGGGGGCCTGAAAGTTATAAAGCAAAAGAACACAAGGGCTTTTGTTGAACTTGGATAAATTCTGTTCTGAATTAAGCATCCAATGAGTCGCTGGTAATGCATCTTTAAAATTAAGGCAGAGATAATCAGTCCTGTTTCACTTAGTCATGATGACAAAGTTTAAGTGCCTTCTTGAACATTCATACCAAATATTGTTGGACGAACTCCTCTAATAGTTTTTATCATTGTCATTTCCCCCCTCAAATATCAAATCCATCAGACAGTAGAATTATTCACTATTAATTGTTCCATCATGAAATCAAACATCCCTGTACTGACTCAAGCGGAAAGTTGGGTTATTTGATTCCAAGTGAAAAATTGAGCTGTGAGGGTTTAGGAAAACCTGCTTGGGGCCCTTTTTTCCCATGACAGGATATTAGTAAGTCCCATAGAGCAACTCTTATCAGACCCCTACGGAGCAGCACTGTTCCTATCGTTATCCTTTTCTCTCTCTCTCCCCTTAATAATGAACCAATCCTGCAAGGTTATGATTATTATTTTAGTACAGTAGTGCCTAGAGGCCCCATGGTGCTAGGCATTGTACAAACACATAGTAACAGTCTCTTCCCCCAAAGAGTTTGTAATCTGAAGATAAGACAAAAAGTGTAGGAGGGCATGGAGAGGTGATGTGACTTGCCTGAGTTCACACAGAGAACTGGGATAGTACCTAGGTCTCCTGAGTCCCAGTCCAATGTCCTATTCCTTGAGCAACACTGACTCTGAAAATCTTATTGAAATGCATCAGAGTTGAGGCTTCTCAGCACTTCACAAGGAGCCGCTCAGCACCTTGTACAACTGGGCCCTAAACTGCTGTGAACTTGAGTCCAGGAAGAGATGAATTCAAATTAATGGAAATATTTCAAAGGAAAAAAGTATGCCCTGAATGTGCTATTGTACACAAAGTTTCTCTTGCTCCCTGTTTGCTGTTTGGAAGCAGCTGAGTTAAATATATAGAGGGAGAGATTGGCATCCTTCAGGTTTGCTTTTCATCTCAACTCAAGCTGGTGAACCATCAGCAGGATGTTCACAGGCTTTTCCAAGACAGCCTGCCTTAGAGGAGCTTGTTCAGCAGAGTTCAAATCTCCAGCAAATAGCTCACTACAGCTCCAGTTCTGCTAATGCAAAATACATTAGCTTTTACATTGTAGCAGTAAGAGTGATGGAAACAGTGGTGCCAGGGATTTTAAATATTCATAAATTCTTGTAAATATTAAATATGAAAACCAGTAAAGCAGTTAGTTTTTGCTAGACATCAATGAACAACTGGAGAAGAACAAAAGCAGATTGAAAAGAAATAAATTGAGTGCAAGGACAAAATAACTGACAGTGAATTTAAAACTAGAGTATTACTGGGGTGAGAAACGAAAAGTGGAGCTGATCAAATTTTTCCAATAGAATGGTTTTCTATCAGCAATGCTGATTCAATTCAATTGAAACTTTTGCAGAAATATATCAATTCTGTTGATTTTTTTAATGAAAATTTGTTTTATTTAGATATGTTCTAAGTGCTTTGTATTGACTTTATTGATTTGACATCTGAATATAATATATTAAAAGTTAAAATCAAGGTGTTTAGGAAATATTAGAATAGTCTTATCAAACAAATTTTGCTTTGCAGGTAATTTTGACTTTTCATTCTGATTTGGGCCTAAGGCAATTTTGAAATGTTAGAATTTCCCGCAGAACAGAAGTTCTGATTATTATTTTTTACCAGAAGTAACTAAAATCTCAGATAACTCAAAAAAAAAAAAGTGCAAGTCCAAGAAATCCGTGAAACCTGAGATCAAAAGGAGGGTACTAGAATCCATTAAAGTATAAGAAGGAGCATCCCAGTGTTTCAAGAAGTACTGATGCCTATCTCTAGATTTGTGATTAGTTCTACTTTAGTTAAAAACACCGAAGGGAATAACTGCCGTATATTATTAAATAAACACCGTAGTATTAGTTGACAAAGACTGTGTGCTTTTGAGTCACCTCTTCAGAGTCATTTAATTCACATGTGTGCAAAATGAGAGTAAAATGCTGTTTTCCTGATTTGATAGCGTTTTACACTACTTTGAACAGTTCAAATGACTCTGTAAGGTGCAAGGCTAGACAGTTAGGCCCTATATACAGTGCACATTCACAAGGGGACAGATAATTAAGGATACAGATTCAACTTTAATAGACTCTTACTAATTTCTGAGTTTCAGAGTAGCAGCCGTGTTAGTCTGTATTCGCAAAAAGAAAAGGAGTACTTGTGGCACCTTAGAGACTAACAAATTTATTAGAGCATAAGCTTTCGTGAGCTACAGCTCACTTCATCGGATGCATCCGATGAAGTGAGCTGTAGCTCACGAAAGCTTATGCTCTAATAAATTTGTTAGTCTCTAAGGTGCCACAAGTACTCCTTTTCTAATTTCTGAGTGTGTAACTATGCAACATTTACATCCTCTTATATCATTGCCACCTGGTCAGCTTTTGACTGATTGCCTGTGAGATGAAGTAATTTGCCAGATTTTTTTGTTGTGTTCACATGCCATCATGTACATCATTATCATAATTACCAGTTGCACACATTGTGGCTGGTAGTGAGCCATGACCACCCAGCCGGGACCTGAATCCTGGTCTGTACGTGTGCATACGGGACATACACCTGCTTCAACAAATTGCTCATTATCTCTTAGCATCAAAGCATTTCTAGTATTTTTAGTCATAAGACTAATATGTCGGGCATTCAATACCAAGCTCGCTATCCACTTGTTCTCTTCCATTCTTATGGTCTGTTAACTCTTTCACCCTCCTCCCATTCTGATTAGCAAAAACTGCAAACTGCTGCAATTTGGCCTTCCTTATAAGAGCCCTGGTAATTATTCCTAGCTATCTGGTGTTCTGCTTTTAATCAGTGGTGGCTAAATATACCCAAAATGGCTGCGGTTTAGTTTGGACAAATTCTGGGATTACAACTCCACTCTAGGAACTTCAAATGAACATACACATTGGAGCATGCCTAGGGACACTGTGGGCTGACTTTAGCACAGACAAAAGAAAACTCACTTTCCACTGACCTTAGTTGGAGCTGTGCCCACCCATTTATGTGTGAGCTCAATTTGGTTTTGATTGTCCCAAGTCATGGTTTGATTACACAGCCATACAGTAACTCTCAGTACTGCATCACCAAATAAAATAGGGAAAACAGTACGTCTCCTGTACTAACCAGGTATTGGGGAAGGGAGTGAAGGAAATAAAGAGGGTAAAGCAACTGCCACTCCCTGTTATTTTTAAATTAAATTTTACAGATTTTAGGTGCAAAAGCTACCTCTGTGCTCTTCATCTAGCCTCTTCCCCATTACCCTACATTCCAGGATTCCATCTCAGTTTAAAATTAAAAGCTGAAGCTGATAGTGTATTATACCTGCTTTGCACTCACTTTGCATAGGTGTAATGGCTACACAAGATGCCAGGCAATGGTGGATTAGGACCATTAATTTTGTAGAGAGCTGGGTTGGCTCTCAGTTCAGATTTCGAATTAAACAGAAAGTTTATAGGACCGTGAATGGATGGAGGGATGTAGCTGTAGGGAAAAGCTGGTGCAGGGGAGAAAGTGTCAGGTTGCAATTGCCTCTGTGTAAGCCCTGCTGCTCTCTCTGCCCTAGCTTGTGACCTCTGACCATTTTTGATTCATGGGACTCAATCCTCAATTGTGATGAGGGTAGAAGTGGCTCTAAGACAATTTTCTGATTCCCTGATCCTGGACTGGCTGAGAATCAAATGGTCTGTCCTACCCACAACACATCTTCTCTCTGCCCCTGAAATGGGCAGGATACACCAGCTGTATGCTATCCAACAGGAAATGTTTGCCCTTTTAGGGCTGATTTTCAGCTCAAAACAGCCAGGCCTGAGCATTAATTCCACTGAGCCTGAAATTGCCATTGTCCTGAACTCTGTATAGACATTTACTTCAGAACAGATTGCAAAGTGGGTGTAAAGTGCTACCATTCTGTTCTGCAATTTGCAGCTGTTCTGTGTGTGTTTTGAGTCCTACAAATTTACTCTCAGGCTCGTCTAGACTTGGAAATTACTCTGGAATAAGGTTGGGTGTAAATTTACAGTGCAATAGCTATTCCTCAGTAGCTCTCCATATGGACATTCTTATTCCAGAATGAATGCTTTCTTGTAGTTTAGCTTAATCCACTTTCAAAGCAGATTCAATGAAACCAGAAAAAGGTTTCAGAGTAGCAGCCGTGTTAGTCTGTATCCGCAAAAAGAAAAGGAGTACTTGTGGCACCTTAGAGACTAACAAATTTATTTGAGCATAAGCTTTTGTGACCTACAGCTCACTTCATCAGATGCATACCTCCGATGAAGTGAGCGGTAGCTCATGAAAGCTTACGCTCAAATAAATTTGTTAGTCTCTAAGGTGCCACAAGTACTCCTTTTCTTTAAACCAGAAAAAGGCACTTGTATTCTGGAATAAGAGAGCTATTGTGGAATAGCTATTTTGGTCAGCTTTGGTCAACTATGGATAAGCCTTTTGTGATAAAAATAAGGTCTACCCTTTTGCTTGTATTAGCATTGCAATTAAGGGAGTTAGATTCTTTTGGGCTAGCACATCCTCATGAGAATTCTTAAATAATTACAGAATTTTTATTACTGGCTATGATGAACAAGCCGGAAAGGGCATAACTTGACTTTCAGGTCCAAGGATGACTTTGCAGTACTGGCAGTTAGATTTTTTTTCTTGTAAATGGAGCAATGTCTACCATAAAAACAACTTTTAATTGCTTGAATATTTTTTCATATCTTAAAAATAAAGAACACAGGTTAATAATAAAGTTAATACATCTTAATACCTCTTACAATGAGAACAAAATCTTGAAAGCCCTAATATTCTACCTATAAGAGAAAGAGTGCAACCCAATTCTTCATGAAAATGTAAAATGCCCAAAAGATACAGCAGCTAAGCTAAAATAGTACTGGCTACATGAAGACCAATAAATATGAGACTTCTAGAAAGAGACTATCGCATTACGTGAATGTTAGTATTGATGTTTTATCCCAGAAAGGCAGGTAATTGAAAAAGTTCAAAATGCATATGACTTAATAAAGATGCTTATCTCATCCCAGTATAAAAAGCACTGATCTCATCCTAAAGTTTGTGATCTTAACAGGGTCCAGAGGTGGGGCAGGAGGGGGAGTTATTAAGTGTATTTCTATGAGCAATAGATATTTTCATAGATTTATAGGCAAGTGGGGACAATTAGCTTGACTCAGATTCTTTATTAGGAATGAAATGGTTGGGTTGAAGGCTAATTGTGTTTTGCATCTGCCACCTAATAAAATTTTATTTCCCAGGGTTTTCATGTGACCAAGATTCATCACTGCTCGTCATCTTGAATTCAGAATCCCTAGAAGCTCATGCAAGAACTAACAGTGTGACCTGAGTTCATCTGATAAATCCCCTAAGGAATGAGGAGGGTGTTTTCATGTTAGTCAATCAATTTAAAACCAGGTTTACATTTTAAAGAGCCTAGGGGTGGTATTTAGGCATAGCTGGGTTTATTAGGGAAGCCACCTTGAGGATTTTGAGAAATGGTCTCTGATTGTTATGACAAAAATCAGGTCAAGCGGAAATTGAATAAAATAACAGAATATTCAGTGAAGTCTAATGGGATAGAATCTCCATAGTGATAATTTCAGTTCTTGTATAGGAGCTTCCACTGCTTTGTTTGCTGCAACAGATACTTTTATCATTTACCAGACTGCTGTATGAGCAAATTACATTATATTTAAAAACATAAGTTCTGTTGGAAGACAAAGAATCAGATCCTGGCCCATATGCTCTGCCCTCTCGTGCCCTTCAGGCTCTCTCTCCACCCAGGCTATGACCCCCTACATAGAGATGACAGAGGGGAGAGGTAGCATAGAGTGGGCTAAGTTGACTTTGAGTTACCTGAGGATTCCCCTGTAACATGTGAAAAACATAATAGCCAATTATTCCTCCCAACAATCTTTGGATGTAGTGCAGTTGTAGCCGTGTCAGTCCCAGGATATTAGAGAGACACAAGATGGATAAAGGTAATGGACTGACTTCTGTTGGTGAGAGAGACAAGCTTTCAAGCCTCTCCAAGCTCTTCCTCTTCCCAGCATCACAGAAAAATGCAAGGTGAAACAGATTGTTTAGCACAAGTAGTTAGCACATATTCTAAGGGATCATTCAAGGTAGAGAGGCCTGTTAACACCTCTGCAGTCAAAGGACAAAAAGAGGGGGTTAGTGGGTTATAGTTTGTTATAATAAGCCATAAATGCATTGTCTCTGTTCCCTTCATGATTTTTAGTGTCTAGCAGAGTTCTGAATTTAAGCTCCCAGGTTTGTCTTTTGAAGGTATCATGCAGATTTCCTTTGAGGATGAGAACTGATAGATCAGACATAGAGTGATCGTTTTGTGAAAAGTATTCGCCCACAGGTGTCTTTTATCATTTTCCTGGGTGAGTTCATTCAAGAGTGTAGTGATTGTCTCACTCACATAGTTGTTATCCATTGTCTACAGCCAAACACTACGATATAACCGCATTTGCTCCAACCCCTCAGACAGAGACAAACACCTACAAGATCTCTATCATGCATTCCTACAACTACAATACCCACCTGCTGAAGTGAAGAAACAGATTGACAGAGCCAGAAGAGTACCCAGAAGTCACCTACTACAGGACAGGCCCAACAAAGAAAATAACAGAACGCCACTAGCCATCACCTTCAGCCCCCAACTAAAACCTCTCCAACGCATCATCAAGGATCTACAACCTATCCTGAAGGACGACCCATCACTCTCACAGATCTTGGGAGACAGGCCAGTCCTTGCTTACAGACAACCCCCCAATCTGAAGCAAATACTCACCAGCAACCACACACCACACAACAGAACCACTAACCCAGGAACCTATCCTTGCAACAAAGCCCGTTCCAACTCTGTCCACATATCTATTCAGGGGATACCATCATAGGGCCTAATCACATCAGCCACACTATCAGAGGCTCGTTCACCTGCGCATCTACCAATGTGATATATGCCATCATGTGCCAGCAATGCCCCTCTGCCATGTACATTGGCCAAACTGGACAGTCTCTACGTAAAAGAATGAATGGACACAGATCAGACGTCAAGAATTATAACATTCAAAAACCAGTTGGAGAACACTTCAATCTCTCTGGTCACTCGATCACAGACCTAAGAATGGCTATACTTCAACAAAAAAGCTTCAAAAACAGACTCCAACGAGAGACTGCTGAATTGGAATTAATTTGCAAACTGGATACAATTAACTTAGGCTTGAATAGAGCCTGGGAATGGATGAGTCATTACACAAAGTAAAACTATTTCCCCATGGTATTTCTCCCTCCCACCCCACCCCCCACTGTTCCTCTGATATTCTTGTTAACTGCTGGAATTAGCCTACCTTGCTTGTTACCATGAAAGGTTTTCCTCCTTTCTCCCCCCCCCCCCCCCCCCCCGCTGCTGGTGATGGCTTATCTTAAGTGATCACTCTCCTTACAGTGTGTATGATAAACCCATTGTTTCATGTTCTCTGTGTGTGTGTATATAAATCTCTCCTCTGTTTTTTCCACCAAATGCATCCGATGAAGTGAGCTGTAGCTCATGAAAGCTTATGCTCTAATAAATTTGTTAGTCTCTAAGGTGCCACAAGTACTCCTTTTCTTTTTGCGAATACAGACTAACACGGCTGCTACTCTGATAGTTGTTATTGAGGCATTTAGTGTATATTGTAATAGGTATATATAGGATGCATGGATCTTGAAAGGTGATTGTGGGGGGTGTTGATCATTGTAGCAATGGAAATATGTCTACAGGTTTTGCAGCTGTTGTACTGGCAGGATCTGGTGCCTCTTTGAGTTGATGTGTCTTGATCTGTGGGGAGCTTGCTTCTGATTATGAGCCTGGAGAGGCTGGGGAGTTGTTTGGGGGCTTGAAGGTCCAGAACTAACTAACAGGACATCTTTACTCAAGTATAACTTTTCTAGGATATGCTTACACTGCACAGTTAACCTGGATGACTGGCAAATGGGCCTGAGCACCAACGCTAACCTAGCCTTGGTGCAAGCATCTACACAGCAAAGTACGGCCTGCATTCCTGTGTCCTCACTGTTTCTGCATTTGACTGTGCATGACTAGGGGCATATTCCCAGGTTTTTGTGTTGAGATGTCCTAGGATACTTTCCCAATCAGTTGTGGGAGAACTTGACTGGTCTTTTGGGGAAGTTGTGGAAAAAGCATCGGAGGACTATCAGTGCTGGAGTGATTTTGGCCTGAGTCTTCACTGCAAAGTAGATGGGTTGAACTTCCAGCCCAGGTTAAACTGGAATCTGGATTCTAACCCATACTGTCAGCCATGTAAGATAGCCATTAAAGCACCTCTAAACCCAGGTCACCGGGTTTTCTGTGTGGATGGTAGGGAGGTTAAGGCTAAAACCCATGTAAGAGCTTGGGTTAGCAGTGCAGTGAAGACATACCTCAAGAGGAAATGACTCACTTCCTAACTCATGGCTGCTCAGAAGGAACTGCCTGTATTCTTGGAGCTAGAGGGAAGTACACAGGAGCGTTACAGAGAAGTCCGACTCAGAGAGAGAGAGAGTGATGCACCTCAAACAATACTCACATATAGGCAGTGGTGAGCTGGAACCAGTTGTTAAATTTAGAAGAGCTTCTAAATTTAACAAGCGGCCAAAAGTGGTGCCTTAGGCGCTGACTCTGTGAGTGCTCCAGGGCTGGAGCACCCACGGGGAAAATATGGTGGGTGCAGAGCACCCACCAGCAGCTCCCCCCCTGTGCCCAGCCCCAGCTCACCTCCGCTCCGGGTCCTCCCCCGCCCCTGAACGCATTGCCCCACTCTGCTTCTCCACCCCCCTGGCTTCCTGCAAATCAGCTGTTTGCGCGGGAAGAGGGGGAGGGCTGAGAAGCAGGCAGTGGCTTTGTGCTCTGGCCCAGGGAGGCAGAGGTGGAGTGGAGGTGAGCTGGGGTGGGGGACATGAGGAGGAACCTGGGGGGCACACAGGAGAACCGCTCCGTGCCCCAGCTCGCCTCTGCCTCCCTGGGCCTGAGCGCGAAGCCGCCACCTGCTTCTCAGCCCTCCCCGGCTTCCCACGTGAACAGTTGATTCATGGGATGCAGGGGGCGGGGGGGAGCTTTCAGGGGAGGAGGTGGAGTGGAGGTGAGCTGGGGCCAGCGCGGGGCAGGGAACTGAGACCCCACCAAATTTTCCCTATGGGGGCTCCAGCCCCGGAGCACCCATGGAGTTGGTGCCTAAGGTGCCACTTTTGATGTGATCAGTGGAGGGAGCAGCTGCTCCCCCGTCCCTCCCCAGCTATGCTCCCCTGCCCTGAGGAGCCAGAGGGACCTGCTGGATGCTTCCCGGGAGCCACCCCAGGTAAGCACCCCTGGGACTCCCCACCTCGCCCCCCGGCAGGTCCCTCTGACTCTTAGGGGTGGGTTGGGGTGGGCACCCACTACAGTTCTGGGCACCCACTACGGTTCTGGGGGCAGTCAGGGGACAGGGGAGGGGGGTGGATGGGGCGGGGTCCCGGGGAGGGGGGACGGGCCACAAGTGGAGGTGGGATGAGGAGGGAACCGATTGTTAAGATTTTGGCAGCTCATCACTTCATATAGGCTATCACTACAATGTAAAAAGAAGCTGCACTTGCATCTTATTGATACAAAATGCTCCTAAATGGCCAGAAAATAACTCAGAAATCCAAACCTTTACACTTTTGTTACACATTGTGTTAAGTTGTATTTGCTAAAGAAAGCAGCCAGTCTGGTAAAGGTTCATACTTAACCATTTTAAATTTTTTTGTTGAAAAAACACCTGGTAAATTAGCCCTTTTATAATGTATTTACAGCTAGTAAAAGGTTTAAAATCCAGTTTAATTTATTACATAATTCAGCTTTTTACTGTGATTCACCATGATTATTTCTGAAGATGATTTTTATAATTATATTTAGAGTCTTATGTTTTATGATTTATTTTTTCTTTTTTAGGTTTACCTTCTGAATTATGATTCCAATTGTGTAGGCTGCATCTGGGCTACTTAACTGACTTTGTTGTGTAGTTATCAGAAGAAAACTCCTCAGGTTATATTTATTTTCTATGCATGATATTGTAATTGAAATGCTAGTGTTATTTCTTGGTACATCAGTATTATATAACAGACACTTAGATTAGGTCATATATTTGAATTAGGTTTCAGATAGACAAATTGGGTCAGCCAGCAGTTTACATTAGTTTTATGCTTTCATTTACTCTTTGAATTCACTGTTGCCTCAAGCTAATTTGTAAGCATAACCCCTGGTAGGGCATAGGTCCCTGTGAATATACACATCTCAGGAATATTGTGACACATGCAGAAGGTCCCATTACCCACACAAAGCTTTGTTCCTGGAAAGACTTGACTTCAGTCAGATTACTCAAATGCTCACAGTAAGCCTTTGCAGCTCAGGCCTTACTAATCTTTTAGGGAAATACTCTAAATATATATAAACTTTGTTCTCTACCTTTATTGTTTGTTTCTTATTAATTCTTAATATTTTGGCTGTAATTTAATCCTGGTTCTGGATCAGATTCTTAGTTTACTTTCACTGGTGTAAATCCAGGGTAACTTTAGTAGAGTTTTCAGATTTAATGTAGTGTAACTGAGGCCCCTGGCAAACTTTTTTTTGGGGGGGGGGGGGAGGGCGTAGTGTGTGGGGTTTTCTTAAATCAAACTTTGTAAAAATAAATGCTAGTAGATATTTTCCATATACAGGCCTGGAACTCATGGGAAATATGGCTGCTCAACACATTTCATGATCAAGCCTAATGCTTGCATTAGTTTCTGTTAACCCTTATGTGAACTAATAGAAATATTGTAGAAACAAACCATAATCTGTCAAACATACACTGCAATAGTACTTGCTATAATGGTACTATCATCTTTATAGCAAGAATAGGGGTGACCCCAATACCAAAATTGCTGTTGTTTGTACTGCAGTAGCTCCTAATCAGGATCAAGGCCCCTTTTGTGTTAGGTACTCTACAATAGCTTGTGAAGACAATGTCTGCCACAAAGTTGCAATTTATGTTCCCCAGCCTGCAAGCTTCTCTGTATTGGCAGACCCTTAAACCCATCTGAAGTCAGTGGGGCTCAGCACGGATTCTAGATTCTTCCTGTAAGGATCAGTTTATAGAACTGAGGACTACTTTATGATAGCATGCAACAAGTGGGTATAGAAACCATAGACAAAAAGGAGACAGGATGGGGATAACAAGGATGAAATTACACAGTTGCATAACCCAACAATTTACACAGCTTGTTGAGTGGCCAGTGTTTGAGGTTTTTAAAGCATACTCACTGCAAACGGGGGCTCATTGTTAGAACTGGTGGGGGGAAATGGTGTGGCGGGAGAGAATTTCCACAAACATTGTTTTTGATTGGTCATTGACATTTCATTTTGATGAAAAACTTCCAACCGTCGCTCCTTTTGTCCTGATCAAATATTTGATTTTTTTTAACAATATGTTTTAATGAGGTTTAGCAATATCAAACAAACAATAAGCAGGGAAGGCAACCAGAGAGAAGTAATATATAGCAATAAAATAATAACAGAAAATATTGGGATACAATATTAGTTTACTGTTTGAGAGTGTTTAAAAAAAGAAAAAGATAAATTCCAGTTAATAACTGAAACTCGCATCCCAGAAGAGATGACTTTCTAACTGGCTGAAAATGTTTGTGAGAATTCAACTTAGTGTTACAGGGGTGTGGGGTCCAACCCAATCAATCCTCCCATCTGTAACATCAACCATTGGAGTCCATGGATAATAACTAATATCATGTGATAGCGGTATTAAACTTTATCCTTACCCTGGTAGGGTGACTAGAGCCAGGAAATAAAGTTCAATTTCCTACTAGTGGTCATGTGTTACACTCTTATTACATTCTCCACCTGAACACTCCCCACCCTAAAGAAACCACAAACAAACCAACAAACAACAACAAAACCTTTAAAGAAAAAATGGGTAGAGGTATTCCTGGGTATGTCTCCACAGGAATTAAACATGAGCTGGTGGCCAGAGTCTGTGTGGAGGCAAGGTCGCACCAAATGTCTGCACTGCAATTTTTAGCCCTTCAGCCCAACCCAGTTGTGGCGGGCCAGCCGAGGCTATGCCACAAGTCTTTTATTCTAGTGTAGATGTACCTCATATGACCCCCATGCCCTGTAGGATATGAATGCCCAGACAGCTGCAGCGGCACAGGAGCTAGCAAACAGAGCTGTAAACAGGGGTGTTTGAGTGGGAGTTTGTAAGGGGAGTTTGTATTGTGGTGCTTGTTTGCGGTTTGCTTTTGCTGGGGGGAGGTGTCTTTTTGGTGTGACTTGTGTTTCCCAAATTAACAGGACTTAGGTGGGAAGGTGATGACAGATACGGAGGCAGCTGTGGGAGTGACTCCTGTAGTGAAAGACACATTGAGGATGACTGGATGTGGAAGCTGTGGTATGTACATGATCCTGGAGGGGGGACCTGGTAAGAGTTTTTTCTGCATGAAATGCTGTCTGATAGAGCTGATGGAGGAAAAGATCCGAGGTTTGGAGATGCAGGTGGAAAGTCTCGTTGAGTTTGGGAAGGGGTTTAAGCAGATGATGGAGCAAAGATAAGAGGTATCTAAAGGGAAAAGCTCAGACTCACAGATGGAAGCAGAGCTGGGGAATTTTGAGGGGAGACTGGGTGAGGAAAGTGGTCAGTGGAAGCATGTGACTAAAAGAACCAGGCAGAGGAAAAGACGGGCTAGTGAAGAAGAAATAGAGCTTAGGAACAGGTTTGCAGAGTTGGAAAATGAAGAGGGGCTCAGCAGATACTTGTTGAAGGTGGAAGGGTAAGGAAGAAGAGAAGAGAGGCTAGTCCTATAGGAAAAGCAGAAGAGTCAAGGGAGACTACACCAAACATGAGCCCCAGGAGGATACAGGATGGGTTGAAGAGGATTATAAGAGAAAATAGGAATGGAAAGAACTTGCAGCCAGAGGGAACGGGCAGAGACTGGAGAATAGCACTGTCACCAGGAATGGGAAGGTCTATGTGATAGGGGACTCTTTATTGAGAAGAATAGACAGGCCTGTAACTAGAGCTGATCCAGAGAATAGAAGGGTGTGCTGTCTTTCGGGTGCTAAGATACGGGATGTAGACCTGAGGTTGAAAAGGATCCTAAAGGGAGCGGGAAAGAATCCCCTAATTATCCTTCATGTGGGAACAAACGATACGGCTAGATTCTCGCTGGAAAGTATTAAGGGAGACTATGCTAGGCTGGGAAAGACGCTTAAGGAAATTGAGGCTCAGGTGATCTTTAGTGGGATCCTTCCTGTTCCTAGAGAAGGGCAACAAAGGTGTGACAAGATTATGACTGTCAACAGATGGCTTAGGCAGTGGTGCTATAAGGAGGGCTTTGGGATGTATGGCCACTGGGAGGCATTCACGGACAGAGGACATTTCTCTCGGGATGGACTTCATCTGAGTAGGGAAGGAAATAGACTTCTAGAATCGAGGCTGGCAAAACTGATAAAGAGAGCTTTAAACTAGGAATTAGGGGGAGATGGTTGAGAGGGAAGAAGATGAAGTAAGAAAGGATACAGCCGTGGGTAGGAGAATGTATATAAGGAGCGAGGGCGGTGTGGATACTAGTCTAATAGGTTATACTGGCTGTAGAATGACTGTGCCTAATAGGGTACAAAATGTGAGTGAGGCAAAACGGCAAAAATTAAGATGTTTGTACACTAGGCGAGGAGCTGAGGTAACAAAATGGAGGAACTAGAGCTAATGGTGCAGGAAGTGAAACCAGATATTATAGGGATAACAGAAATATGGTGGAATAGTAGTCATGACTGGACTACAGGTATTGAAGGGTAAGTGCTGTTTAGGAAAGACAGAAACAAAGGTAAAGGTGGTAGAGTAGCATTGTATATCAATGATGAGGTAGAATGTAAAGAAATAAGAAGTGATGCAATGGATAAGACAGAGTCCGTGTGGGCAAAAATTACATTGGGGAAGATAACTAGTAAAGACTCCTACGATAGTGGTTGGGGTGTGCTATAGACCTCCGGGATCTAATTTGAATATGGATAGAGCCCTTTTTAATGTTTTTAATAAAGTAAATACTAATGGAAAATGCGTGATCATGGGAGACTTTAACTTCCCAGATATAGAGTGGAGGAACAGTGCTAGTACTAATAATAGGGCTCAGATTTTCCTAGATGCGATAGCTGATGGATTCCTTCATCAAGTAGTTGCTGAACTGACTAGAGGGGATGCCATTTTAGATTTAATTTTGGTGAGTAGCGAGGACCTCATAGAAGAAATGGTTGTAGGGGACAATCTTGGCTCAAGTGATCATGAGCTAATTCAGTTCAAACTAAATGGAAGGATTAACAAAAATAAATCTGCAACTAGAGTTTTTGATTTCAAAAGGGCTGACTTTCAAAAATTAAGGAAATTAGTTAGGGAAGTGGATTGGACTGAAGAACTTATGGATCTAAAGGTAGAGGAGGCGTGGGATTACTTTAAATCAAAGCTGCAGAAGCTATCGGAAGCCTGTATCCCAAGAAAGGGGAAAAAATTCATAGGAAGGAGTTGTAGACCAAGCTGGATGAGCAAGCATCTTAGAGAGGTTATTCAGAAGAAGCAGAAAGCATACAGGGAGTGGAAGATGGGAGAGATCAGCAAGGAAAGCTACCTAATTGAGGTCAGAACATGTAGGGATAAAGTAAGACACGCTAAAAGTCGAGTAGAGTTGGACCTTGCAAAGGGAATTAAAACCAATAGTAAAAGATTCTATAGCCATATAAATAAGAAGAAAACTAAGAAAGAAGAAGTGGGGCCGCTTAACACTGAGGATGGAGTGGAGGTTAAAGATAATCTAGGCATGGCCCAATATCTAAACAAATACTTTGCCTCAGTCTTTAATAAGGCTAAAGAGGATCTTAGGGATAATGGTAGCATGACAAATGGGAATGAGGATATGGAGGTAGATAATACCATATCTGAGGTAGAAGCGAAACTCAAACAGCTTAATGGGACTAAATCAGGGGGCCCAGATAATCTTCATCCAAGAATATTAAAGGAATTGGCACCTGAAATTGCAAGCCCATTAGCAAGAATTTTTAATGAATCTGTAAACTCAGGAATAGTACCGAATGATTGGAGAATTGCTAATATAGTTCCTATTTTTAAGAAAGGAAAAAAAAGTGATCCGGGTAACTACAGGCCAGTTAGTTTGACATCTGTAGTATGCAAGGTCCTGGAAAAAATTTTGAAGGAGAAATTAGTTAAGGACATTGAAGTCAATGGTAAATGGGACAAAATACAACATGGTTTTACAAAAGGTAGATCGTGCCAAACCAACCTAATCTCCTTTTTTGAAAAAGTAACAGATTTTTTAGATAAAGGAAATGCAGTGGATCTAATTTACCTAGATTTCAGTAAGGCATTTGATACCGTGCCACATGGGGAATTATTAGTTAAATTGGAGAAGATGGCGATCAATATGAACATCAAAAGGTGGATAAGGAATTGGTTAAAGGGGAGACTGCAACGGGTTCCAATGAAAGGAGAACTGTCAGGTTGGAGGGAGGTTACCAGTGGAGTTCCTCAGGGATCGGTTTTGGGACCAATCTTATTTAATCTTTTTATTACTGACCTCGGCACAAAAAGTGGGAGTGTGCTAATAAAGTCTGCAGATGATACAAAGCTGGGAGGTATTGCCAATTCAGAGAAGGATCAGGATATTATACAGGAGGAACTGGATGACCTTGTAAACTGGAGTAATAGTAATAGGATGAAATTTAATAGTGAGAAGTGTAAGGTTATGCATTTAGGGATTAATAACAAGAATTTTAGTTATAAGTTGGGGACGCATCAATTAGAAGTAATGGAAGAGGAGAAGGACCTTGGAGTATTGGTTGATCATAGGATGACTATGAGCTGCCAATGTGACATGGCTGTTTAAAAAGCTAATGAGGTTTTGGGATGCATCAGGAGAGGCATTTCCAGTAGGGATAAGGAGGTTTTAGTACCATTATACAAGGCACTGGTGAGACCTCACCGAGAATACTGTGTGCAGTTCTGGTCTCCCATGTTTAAAAAGGATGAATTCAAACTGGAGCAGGTACAGAGAAGGGCTACTAGGATGATCTGAGGAATGGAAAACTTGTCTTATGAAAGGAGACTTAAGGAGCTTGGCTTGTTTAGCCTAATTAAAAGAAGGTTGATGGGAGATATGATTGCTCTCTATAAATATATCAGAGGGATAAATACAGGAGAGGGAGAGGAATTATTTCAGCTCAGCACCAATGTGGACACAAGAACAAAGCACCAGGAAGTTTAGACTTGAAATTAGACGAAGGTTTCTAACCATCAGAGGAGTGAGGTTTTGGAATAGCCTTCCAAGGGAAGCAGTGGGGGCAAAAGATCTATCTGGTTTTAAGATTCTACTCGATAAGTTTATGGAGGAGATAGTATGATGGGATAATGGGATTTTGGTAAGTAATTGATCTTTAAATATTCAGGGTAAATAGACTAATCCCCTGATATGGGATATTAGATGGATGGGATCTGAATTACTACAGAAAATTCTTTCCTGGGTATCTGGCTGGTGAATCTTGCCCATATGCTCAGGGTTTAGCTGATTACCATATTTGGGGTCGGGAAGGAATTTTTCTCCAGGGCAGATTGGAGAGGCCCTGGAGGTTTTTCGCCTTCCTCTGTAGCATGGGGCATGGGTGACTTGAGGGAGGCTTCTCTGATCCTTGAAGTCTTTAAACCATGATTTAAGGACTTCAATAGTTCAGATATAGGTGAGGTTTTTTGTAGGAGTGGGTGGGTGAGATTCTGTGGCCTGCGCTGTGCAGGAGGTCGGACTAGATGATCAGAATGGTCCCTTCTGACCTTAGTATCTATGAATCTATGAGAACTCTAAGTAATATATTTAAATATAAAGGTTCAGATTTCAATCTCAGTTACACCAGTGTATCTGGGGTTTCTAAATAAAAGTAAACACTTTTATGTCCAAATTACAGTGGAGTAACTGAGAGCAGAATGTGGCCTAAGGTAGGGAACAAATGGCTGATTCTCCTCCTCTGGATGTGAATAGCTACAGCTGACCTTTTGGAGGAGCTATTTGTATTTTGCAGGGAAGAACTGGGACCCCAGAGAAGATTTGCAAGGTTACCCAAATATATTTATGGATATTTTTCTCCATGCACAGTCTTGGGCCATATCCTTGGCTATTATAAATTTGTGCAGCTCCATTTATTTCAAATTACAACAGCTGAGCATCTAGCCCATTGTATTTTGTGTTACATGCAAGAATATTTTCTTTTACCTATTTTTGCCCTGACACAGAAATTCTGACTTTCTATCCATTTTCTGTACTTATTTAGATCTTCATCTATTCCTGGTTTCTCTAGCTACTATGTATTTATCTGTAATACAGTGGCGAGTATTAAAACCTGGATATTTATTGTCAATAGTACTTACATTTAACTGAGGTATTTCCTATTGTAAGTATAAGGAATGCAACAGATCCCAATGAAAGGGTGCATACGACTGTGTGGCAAACACTGGTTTTTAACAGCACTCGTGAAAAAAGAATAAAACTCCTAAATCAGATAATAAATAGTTCCAGCATTAATTAAGAAATGTTGCTGTAATTGAAGAAGTACGTCTGTGTAAGGTACATACATAGATATCAACGCAATCTGAGATAGGCTTGAACTGTGACCAGGATCTAAATGTCTTGGAATTTTGAATTAAGCTGATGTGTAATTGCAAATATTATAAGCATGATTTTTCAATCCTATCTCATATTTGCTGGTACAACTTGTTCCCACAATTAATTGCATCTGTAATTAATTGCCTGCACAAGTGCTCACATTTAGCAATTTGTGGTAACTACCGAAATGCACTCACAAATCAGGCAGTTAAAAGTCTAAAACTGGCATTTCTGCCGGCAATTAATTGTGAATGCAAAACTGCATCTATCAAAATCAAGCTAGGTTTAAAAATTAGGCCTTATATTTAATAACCTAAAAGAAAAGGAGTACTTGTTTCACCTTAGAGACTAACAAATTTATTTGAGCATAAGCTTTCATGAGCTACAGCTCACTTCATCGAATGCATCCGATGAAGTGAGCTATAGCTCACGAAAGCTTATGCTCAAATAAATTGGTTAGTCTCTAAGGTGCCACAAGTACTCCTTTTCTTTTTGTGAATACAGACTAACACGGCTGCTACTCTGAAACCTGTCATTTAATAAACTGTATCAAACATTGGTTTCAAACATGGTCTCATTTGAAATCAATGACAACATTTACTGCTGACTTCAGTGGGTGTATGATCTGGCCCTAAGACTTTTGTTATCCATAAATATATGGTCAATATGACCTGATTTATTTGGATTCATGGCTTTTTCTTTCTAATCACTTTAAATATGGCTGCATCAAAAGCACAGATTATCTGGGGGTTTTAAAGCATGAATGGGCAATAACATTTACAAAGCAATGATTTGTTCTGTAAGGAGGAAACAATAGACAATGTCTCTCTTCAACCCAGAAAAATGCTATTTTACTCACATCATCAGGCTAAGTAATTCTTATAAGATCTTACCTTGCTGACTTTGGCAGCAGCTGCTTTTGCCCTGGGGTGGGTGGCTAAATAATCTCTTCATCTAACTGATTAGATATTCAAGACCTTTTCTATGTTCTCCTCATAAAGTCACTTGGAAAACCATGAGTTTTGATGAAGTAGCTTGGTGGGCATTAGTGGGGATTCTTTGATTAGTATAATCAGTGAAGCCTGTATTGCAATAGTTAACTCATTACTGTCTAGGGCATAGCTGGCTCCCAGCCTGATCCTTAGGCAACCCTACAAGCTCATCTTAGCCCAGTGAGTCCCCTTCAAATGTTTGAACTTCCTAATTTGGCAGAGGAGCCAGTGGCCTGCTACTTGAGTCTTGTGGCCACAGCAGCACAAGGGCTCCTCAATGAGTACCATGCTTGCAGCTGTGCTTACCCTGCTCTCACTTCCTCTTCCTGCTCCTGCTCCATGTCCATTCTGGTTTACAACTCCTGCCTCTGATGCTTAGCTACATCCCTGACTACAAGACTGGCTTACCCTTCAGTTTAGGCTTTGGCTTCTAACTCCAGTTCTAACCTTTGTCTTGGCTCTTCGCCCCTAACTCTGGCTTCACCCTTGGACCGGTGCCTGATCCCTGGTTCTTTGTTTGTTACTACCTGAACTACCACCACAACCACCCAGGCAAGGCCCTGGCGTCTGTCATAAGCTTAGTATGTATTGCCAATAACTGGTAGGATGTCCCCTTCATCTTACCCAAGTATTGGATGTATTTTTATAGCTGCATATTTTTTCAGTAGGTTTAATGTTTTCCATAGCAGCATAGGTCAAAAGAAGATTTAATGCATCTCTTTTGGCAAATGAATTTAATGCATCTTCATATGGCAAATGAATAAATGCACAGTTCAGCATTGCCAAGCACTAACGCGTACATACACAGGTACAGTATGTACATGTTATGACTTTACCCGCAGACAACAATGAATATTGATCTGTGAATACTTATTTGCTCTGAAAAGCCAACAAACTTGGAAAAATTCACAAATCCAAAAACAAACAAAACACTAACCCACCACCTCAAGGTCAGAAGATTCATGTTTATAATAAATAGCTAGACAGAACTTCTCCTACATTGGCTTATAACACCATTGTGATTCATCTATTCATTTTTGCGATTTGACTGTATTTCTTAAAGATGGCTGTGTATGCTCAATGCACATGTAATTGAAACAATAAGGGGAAAAGGCTCTTTTTTTATTCCAAATCTGAATACTTTTTTGTGCAATAAAGGAAAAATTACAACTGTTGTTCAGTTATTTAATGTATTATTGCAGCATTATATAACACAGTACATTTATTATTACAGACAGTGATTTTCTGTTTAAAGGCTTAAGTCATAAAGTTGTGCATCAATTGTTATCATTTACTATTTCCCGAGGTACATTACTTCTCATAAGATTTCATTAGTCCTGTACTCCCTAGTGTGCAATTAGCCACAAGTCTATTTGCCAAAATTCAGCTAGGAATAAAAAAGGAGTTAGAGAGGAATTCTTGATTCAGCTAAGAAAATGGTTCAGCCTCCTTTAACGTGCAAAAACAACTTGGAAAAAATCTCCAAAAAGACATACATATATCTGCAAGTGAAGGATTGTTAATTGGAAAGTATAATTCATTCATTCCAAGGCATTGATTTGATATAATGAAGCTGATTCTAAACTACAGCTATCACACAACTGCATTTTATTAATTAGTGTTTATATGTGGTAGCACCTGGTGATAACACAGTCTTGGCCCTGGGACTCTGCTGACCTCAGACAACAAACCATGAGTGGGGTGCAGTAGAGGGAAAAAGAGAGTGGCGTATTGAATTGACATTACTCCATTGGACTTTCACAGCACAAGGTGAAGTGGTTATTCATTAATGTCTCCATCTTCGCTGCTGCTTCCGCCACTGCTGCCATTAGCTGTAATGCCGTGTTCCCAGGTTCCACCACCTAGCCCAGTCCTTTGTGATTTCACTGGGCAGTGCGGAACCTCACTGCTGCTACTGCCGCTTCTTCTATGCTGTCTTTTATCACAACGCTTTCCCCACTCCAGATCTAAGCCTCAGCCTCCTAGACTAGTTTATCAGCCATTTCAGCTCTAGTGTTCACTGAGAAGAAAAACAGATATTCAACTAAGTCCGATCAGCTCTGTTTTTAAACAAAGGAGGGGGAGAGTCAAATGGTATCTGAGACCTTTAAATACAGTCTATACCATCAGGTAGGAACATCTGTCCCCACCCTCTCTGAGTTTCACTTGGATTTAGCATCACTACTCTCTGCTTAGTGAGTGAGGTTAAAGCTAGGGTGGCACTCTCAATTAGAGAATATTAAGTACAGTTCTGCTGCCCTTTAGTCACTCAGTAAGGAAAAAATCTTTCATTACCTCTGCTTCCAAGACTAAAGTGAATCAACAGGGAGGGAGGTGAGCTTCAGAACCTGAGCTCCAGCCCGAGCTGCAACTTCAAAGAACTGTCTATACAGTTATTTCTACAGTGCTAGTACAAGTCTGTTGACTCAGACTGGGAGGCTCGCTTCCATTTGCTTCAAAATGCTGGGTAGACATATACTAACCCAGGGTCTGTGTGCTCTGTTGAAGACTGGATAAAGAACTCAACCTGTTCACAGGGCACAGGCCTCCAGACCGCTTACACCACAACTGGTGGTGTTGTCACGCTGGTATGGAGAAGATTAAGCAAGGGAAGAGGCAAAATTATTTGCTGGTATTTCCAGACTTTGTGATGTTTAGGAGTTTTAGAATTTCTGTTTAGCAGGAAAATAATTGTCTGTTGAAAAAGTGTTTGGATTCAAAATTTTCAACCGGTTCTTGTTACTGTGTATTTCAGACTGAAAATAAGGCACACACTTTTACCTGTGAGAGTAATTAACCATTGGAACAATTTACCAAGGGTTGTGGTGGACTCTCCATCAAGACTGGATGTTTTTCTAAAAGACATACTCCAGGGATTATTTTGGATAAATTCTGTGACCTGGGCTATGGGTCTGACTAGATGATCACAATGGCCCCTTCTAGCTTTGGACTCTATGTATCTGAGAACCTGGGTCTCCCACATCCCAGGTCAGTGCTCTAACCTCTGGTTTTAAAATTATAAGCTGGGCTTCTCCTTCTCTGGCTGTTTTGTGTGGAGTGAGGCAGGTGCCTAACTCATTCCCACAAGAAGTGGCTTA
Source organism: Dermochelys coriacea (assembly GCF_009764565.3). Lineage (NCBI taxonomy): Eukaryota > Metazoa > Chordata > Testudines > Dermochelyidae > Dermochelys > Dermochelys coriacea. Next base: position 94,655,244 of record NC_050072.1, read on the forward strand.
AGCATGTAAGATGCCTGACTCCAGGTGCTGGATTTTCATTTGTGGATTGCTAACGAGAGCTAGGCACTTCCCTTCAAATGGAATTTAGGTGCCTGCCTCCAAGAGAGGGGAGGGACTTAGCACCCATCCTTCTTGTCGACATCACCCATTGGCTAGTTTAGTCTGGCTAGATAGAATCCTGTGTTTTGTGGATTACATTCTTAAGCACCTCTCTCCCCGCATTCATTACATATGGAGCCTAGGTGCCAACTTGGCTTTCTGGATTGCAGTGTTCCTGTGATTTTCTAGGCACCTAAAAGTTAGGTGCTTGCAACATCTAAGTCCCTTTCTGAATCCTGCCTTACTCATATATAAACTGTTTACATCAGAAACAAAATATATCTGATATGATTTTTTTAATTGAAATATATTTCTAAGTTGTATGACATAGTTCTGTGGGTTTTTATTTATATTTTTAAGAAACAGACTATTTGTTTCTTTTTATTGATTTTTTTCCCCCTAAGATAATTTAGTGATATAAACAGAATGGTCTTTGTATAAGTTTCCTAGAATCATTTTATAGATTGTCAAAGCCTTCTAGGGGATTTAAATACATTACTTTAATGAAGGATATTAATCAAAATCCCATAGATGGGTTTGAAAATATCAATGTCTTGGTATTAATAGCAGGTAATAAAACTTCTATTATTTCAAAAGGAAAAATATTTTTATTAAAATTTTAGTGAAAAATATTTTCTGATTTCTGACCAATGCTGTTGATGTCTATCAGAATTAAATTTGCTGTTACTTTTAAATATAAGAAATATCTACAGAATGATTTATTGAGAAAAAATTGATTTGCTTACAAAAATACTGGAGTAATATATGTAAATGTCTTTCAAACTTTCTGAGTAGAGAGAAATGCCCCACTCCAAAAAACTCTGTACCATAATTGATTAATGCAGTCTTTGAGGGAATACCAAGAATAGATCCTGGTTTGGGTTTAAGGTTAAAAAAATTAAAATCTTGCAGAATCAACTGTATTCATAAGTGATTGAAAGAATTGTCAAACACAGATGAAATGGAAAAAATAGCTTTTCATTGACAAGTTCTGATATCATGTCTTTTCTACAACATGAGATTATTTAAAAGATCACAATATAGATTAAGGACTGATACTGCAATAAGATCTTCATGGGAGGAATCCTTAGTCTGTACAGAGCATCTTTGACTAGTGTAGGCATAATTGTCTGTTGCACAAATCAGATCTCAAGATTAGTTTAAACTTGTAATTTATATAGTCAGAGTTTTTGATCCTGTGCTGAATCTTTCCTCTATCTAAAAACACAAACTGAAACAAAAGCTAATTTCGGTGTCTGAATACCTTATTTGAATATGCTTATCTGGTATTGGCATTCATAAGTTAGATGATTGCAAATGTTGCCTGTATACTTTGTGCCAATGCTAAATATTAAAGCTGTGTGGAGAATGGTACTTCTGTTTTTCAGAGGATTTTGAAATTTGGTCTCCTTCTTTGAATGAACATCATAAATTCTGAAATTCTCCATGAAAATCATAAATGCTGAAATTTTCCTCCAAGGCAGTCTGCCTAGCAGGCTACCCCAGAGCTGTGGACTGTGAAAGCCATGGGGTCCCTGACTTGGGGGCAGTCTGCCTGGTCGATTGCCCTAGAGACACTGACCCTGAGAGCTCTGGGGTGCTCCAGAGCAGTAACCATAGCAGGCTTTCCCAGAACCTGGGAGTCTGTGTTGCTAAGGCGCTAGGAACCCAAGTGGTTGGAAGCCAGGACTTTCTAGGCTCTTGACTCTCTGCCAGTCCTCCAGGAAGGATGAGCTGGGTGGGTGAGCTGACAAGAAACCAGACAGCTTCCCCATAGAAACCTGCCTGTTTTCTGTCAGACTTTTGTTGAACCCAAACTCTTTCCATGGAACATTTTAATGTTGGCATTCTCTGATGGAAAAATATTCTGTTGGAAAAATTCCGACTGGCTCTCGTAAATACAGCTATTAGTGAAATGTCAGTATTGTTGTTATGTCTATGCAGGGAAGGAAGGATGGTTCTGTGGCATCAGGAGATTTGGGCTTTGGAGATCTGGATTTATTCACTGCCCACCACTGACTTCCTGCAGGACCTTGGGCAAATCACTTAGCCTCTCTGTGCCTTAGCTCCCTATCAGTAAAAATGGGGATAATAGAACTTCACTAACTCACATGGGTTTTGGGTTTTGTGAAGATAAATACATGGAAGATTAGGAGGCACACAGATGCTGTAGAGAAGGGGTGAAGTATAGTAGTCAGATAATTATTAGTGGTCTGGGAATTTCTTATTATTCACATTGGATATTTTGTACATCTTACGTACTGTACACATTTTAGGTTTGATTCACCCCTACAGACTGACCTACACTGAATGGCAAGTCTACCTGTGGGAGATAGACACTGGCATACACTGCTGCTGTCCTCCCAAGTATTCTGTCAAGGGGAAGGCATGTTTAACTGACAAGTAGGGCTTCATCAGAGCCCCATCAGCAGAAGCTGTCATCTGATTTGAATAGATAGAATTAGTGTCTCTCCCTGGAGCCCTGGTTATACCCATCTTCCCAGGCTGGTTTCATTCACTTTCCAGTCTGCATTGAGCAACTGCGGGTCTCCAGGCAAAGTGGGGGCAGCAGAAGGCTTGTATTTACTTCCCATGTGGACCTTATACCCAAGGTTTAGTTTCTGCCAGTGAATCAGTAAAACTAAGCCCTCTTTATTTACCTTTCCTCATGAGTCTGTAGTACAGAATCTGCTCTTGACCTGATAGTGACAATTTTGTTTTCATTTAGAAGGTTAGAATATTTTAAAATAGTTTTATGTTACACAGTGGGGATGGTTTGGAGCCAGTTGTCATGTTGAGAGGTCTTACTTTTATTCAGGATTTTAAATAGTTTTAAAAAAATGGTTCTCTTTTGCAAGTGCGTGGATAAGTGTATGCTAATATGCAGGAAGTGTCTGTATAAATCATATGTGTAGAAAATGCAAAGATGCATGAGCAGTGATGACTGTAGAATTTCAGAAAACTGTAATCTTTTAGAATGTAATTTGAAAAATAAATAGATTGTGAGCCAGATCCTCACCTGGTTTAAAACACATGGTCCACACCACCTGATGATTCCCAACATGATCTTCTTGTGGTCAGTTAAACCCACTTCAGGGAATGTTTGCAGTGCAAAGTTGCCCTAATGCAGGAATCTGCCCCATTTACTTTTAAAATTAACAACCCATTCTAAAGTGCATTAACTGTTACATTTCACCACCAAAATGCATTCCAAACAACTACACAGAAAAATTAAATTGCACATTCATGAAATTGCCAGCTTTAAACATTCATAACAAAGTTTCATTTGCTTTGAGGTCTCTACTCAGCAGGCTACATTTGACATCCCTCCCCCATGACAATTTTCAGTGATTCAAGAGGAAAGTTTCTGATCAGAGCATATGGGGAAAGTGCATTATTTAAATGGTTCAATAATTTAAAAAGTTTGAATCCTACTTCTATATGAGACCAAGTGAGGAAAACTTCACCCACAAGAAATTTGTCCAAGAAAATTATGAACTGGAAAAAATTAGGACAAAATGGTAGATGGGAGCTGAGATCACTTCTTTTAAAACAACTGTGTGTGTGTGTGTGTGTGTGTATATATATAAATAAATAAATCCTGGTCCCCACTGAAGTCAATGGTGGAACTTCCACTGACTTCAGTGGATTTCTTCACTGGATTTCACCCATAGTGCCTTATATTTGTCAAAGGACTGTAACAGACTTGAGTTAGTTAGTTTTCTCTACATCCCTGGGAGGAAAGCAAGTACATTTTATTTCTATTTTATACATGGGGAAACCAAGACATAGATTAAGTGACTTTCCCAAGGCCACTTAAACAGTCAGAGAGAGAGAGCTGGGATTTGAACATGGAGGTGCCTGCTTCCCAATTTCATGGCCAATCCATGGGATAGTACTGCCTTTAGGCACACCTGAATAAAGCATATATGTTGTGAAATGTGGTTCACTTGCCAATCATGTACAAATGTAATATAATGGCCCATCCTATTAATTGGGTCTGAGGAGATAGAGCTCAGTAACACATTACATTTAGCATGGGTATAATTACTGTGTGTATTTATTTCCAATGGTGGTTCACAGTTTAGGTGGTTTCTTGTCATGGTGAAATAGAATATTGCTGATAATGCTTTACAACACTCACCTTCTCTGTATAATTTTAATGACTCTTTTCTTAGTGATTTCATTGTTATATGCTTTTGAAAATAGTGGATGAATATTCAAATCACGGTTGGATACATTCAGATAATAACAGATCTACTCCTTGGAGATCAAATCACTTTGAATGAACAGATTGTCCTGTTTATCTTTACTGAGTATCTATTATGACTTCAATGCTTTTCTATCCTGTCTCATTGGAGGAAAATGTATTTCTCATGTAGTGTTTCAAATACAAATTTTCATGTACTGCTTATGTGTAGTGGGCAAAATTCTCATCTCGCGTGCACCACTGTACCTGAGACTGGGGAACTGCCCTGATTTCAGCCCACAGTGGCCAGTCAGAGTGTAGCTACTCTGAGTCAAACCCTTAGGGTGAAATGAAATCCTGTCTTCAGTGAAATCAATGGGAGTTTTGCTATTGACTTCAATGGAGCCCATATTTTGCCCCGGTGTACTTTTAGATGCAGTTTGCACAGGTGCAACTTGTATCCCTGGTTTCAAGTAGCAATAAGTTCTATCTGTACAAATAGTAACCTAGGATTTAGGAGATTTGGGCTTAGGTCTTAGTTCTGCCACAGGCTTCCATGTGCCCTCAGGCACCCCACTTAATCTACTCTGTGTCTCAGTTTCCCATCTGTGAATTGGAAATGATGATACTTTATAAGATGTTGTGGAGGAAAATTTATTGATAACTGAGGTGTTCAGATGCTATGGTGATGGAGGCCATGTAAGTAACTCAGTAGATGATAGGGTGATGGAGGTCCATGTAGTGCTTAGATAGCATTTTATATGAAACTTCATGTGCAGTTACGAATTTGCTGAGCATGCAGTTACTGTGATTGTGCATGCAAATCAGGTGACTACAGACATGTGGCTAGTTAGATGTCTCTGCAAAGAGACTTGTTTGTAGAAAATCACAGGTTTCAGAGTAGCAGCCGTGTTAGTCTGTATTCGCAAAAAGAAAAGGAGTACTTGTGGCACCTTAGAGACTAACAAATTTATTAGAGCATAAGCTTTCGTGAGCTACAGCTCACTTCATCGGATGCATTTGGTGGAAAAAACAGAGGAGAGATTTATATACACACACACAGAGAACATGAAACAATGGGTTTATCATACACACTGTAAGGAGAGTGATCACTTAAGATAAGCCATCACCAGCAGCAGGGGGGAGAAAGGAGGAAAACCTTCCATGGTGACAAGCAGGTAGGCTAATTCCAGCAGTTAACAAGAATATCAGAGGAACAGTGGGGGGTGGGGTGGGAGGGAGAAATACCATGGGGAAATAGTTTTACTTTGTGTAATGACTCATCCATTCCCAGTCTCTATTCAAGCCTAAGTTAATTGTATCCAGTTTGCAAATTAATTCCAATTCAGCAGTCTCTCGTTGGAGTCTGTTTTTGAAGCTTTTTTGTTGAAGTATAGCCACTCTTAGGTCTGTGATTGAGTGACCAGAGAGATTGAAGTGTTCTCCAACTGGTTTTTGAATGTTATAATTCTTGACGTCTGATTTGTGTCCATTCATTCTTTTACGTAGAGACTGTCCAGTTTGGCCAATGTACATGGCAGAGGGGCATTGCTGGCACATGATGGCATATATCACATTGGTAGATGCGCAGGTGAACGAGCCTCTGATAGTGTGGCTGATGTGATTAGGCCCTATGATGGTATCCCCTGAATAGATATGTGGACAGAGTTGGCAACGGGCTTTGTTGCAAGGATAGGTTCCTGGGTTAGTGGTTCTGTTGTGTGGTGTGTGGTTGCTGGTGAGTATTTGCTTCAGATTGGGGGGCTGTCTGTAAGCAAGGACTGGTCTGTCTCCCAAGATCTGAGAGAGCGATGGCTCGTCCTTCAGGATAGGTTGTAGATCCTTGATGATGCGTTGGAGGGGTTTTAGTTGGGGGCTGAAGGTGATGGCTAGTGGCGTTCTGTTGTTTTCTTTGTTGGGCCTGTCCTGTAGTAGGTGACTTCTGGGTACTCTTCTGGCTCTGTCAATCTGTTTCTTCACTTCAGCAGGTGGGTACTGTAGTTGTAGGAATGCATGATAGAGATCTTGTAGGTGTTTGTCTCTGTCTGAGGGGTTGGAGCAAATGCGGTTATATCGTAGCGCTTGGCTGTAGACAATGGATCGAGTGGTATGATCTGGATGAAAGCTAGAGGCATGTAGGTAGGAATAGCGGTCAGTAGGTTTCCGATATAGGGTGGTGTTTATGTGACCATCGCTTATTAGCACCGTAGTGTCCAGGAAGTGGATCTCTTGTGTGGACTGGTCCAGGCTGAGGTTGATGGTGGGATGGAAATTGTTGAAATCATGGTGGAATTCCTCAAGAGCTTCTTTTCCATGGGTCCAGATGATGAAGATGTCATCAATGTAGCGCAAGTAGAGTAGGGGCATTAGGGAACGAGAGCTGAGGAAGCGTTGTTCTAAGTCAGCCATAAAAATGTTGGCATACTGTGGGGCCATGCGGGTACCCATCGCAGTGCCGCTGATTTGAAGGTATACATTGTCACCAAATGTGAAATAGTTATGGGTCACAAGAACAAATCCGCACAGACACACCCCTGGAGCCAGGACCTGGGGTATTCTATCTGCTACCCAAGATCCATAAACCTGGAAATCCTGGACGCCCCATCATCTCAGGCATTGGCACCCTGACAGCAGGATTGTCTGGCTATGTAGACTCCCTCCTCAGGCCCTTCGTTACCAGCACTCCCAGCTATCTTCGAGACACCACCGATTTCCTGAGGAAACTACAGTCCATTGGTGATCTTCCTAAAAACACCATCCTAGCCACTATGGATGTAGAAGCCCTCTACACCAACATTCCACACAAAGATGGACTACAAGCCGTCAGGAACAGTATCCCCGATACTGTCACGGCTAACCTGGTGGCAGAACTTTGTGACTTTGTCCTGACCCATAACTATTTCACATTTGGTGACAATGTATACCTTCAAATCAGCGGCACTGCGATGGGTACCCGCATGGCCCCACAGTATGCCAACATTTTTATGGCTGACTTAGAACAACGCTTCCTCAGCTCTCGTTCCCTAATGCCCCTACTCTACTTGCGCTACATTGATGACATCTTCATCATCTGGACCCATGGAAAAGAAGCTCTTGAGGAATTCCACCATGATTTCAACAATTTCCATCCCACCATCAACCTCAGCCTGGACCAGTCCACACAAGAGATCCACTTCCTGGACACTACGGTGCTAATAAGCGATGGTCACATAAACACCACCCTATATCGGAAACCTACTGACCGCTATTCCTACCTACATGCCTCTAGCTTTCATCCAGATCATACCACTCGATCCATTGTCTACAGCCAAGCGCTACGATATAACCGCATTTGCTCCAACCCCTCAGACAGAGACAAACACCTACAAGATCTCTATCATGCATTCCTACAACTACAGTACCCACCTGCTGAAGTGAAGAAACAGATTGACAGAGCCAGAAGAGTACCCAGAAGTCACCTACTACAGGACAGGCCCAACAAAGAAAACAACAGAACGCCACTAGCCATCACCTTCAGCCCCCAACTAAAACCCCTCCAACGCATCATCAAGGATCTACAACCTATCCTGAAGGACGAGCCATCGCTCTCTCAGATCTTGGGAGACAGACCAGTCCTTGCTTACAGACAGCCCCCCAATCTGAAGCAAATACTCACCAGCAACCACACACCACACAACAGAACCACTAACCCAGGAACCTATCCTTGCAACAAAGCCCGTTGCCAACTCTGTCCACATATCTATTCAGGGGATACCATCATAGGGCCTAATCACATCAGCCACACTATCAGAGGCTCGTTCACCTGCGCATCTACCAATGTGATATATGCCATCATGTGCCAGCAATGCCCCTCTGCCATGTACATTGGCCAAACTGGACAGTCTCTACGTAAAAGAATGAATGGACACAAATCAGACGTCAAGAATTATAACATTCAAAAACCAGTTGGAGAACACTTCAATCTCTCTGGTCACTCAATCACAGACCTAAGAGTGGCTATACTTCAACAAAAAAGCTTCAAAAACAGACTCCAACGAGAGACTGCTGAATTGGAATTAATTTGCAAACTGGATACAATTAACTTAGGCTTGAATAGAGACTGGGAATGGATGAGTCATTACACAAAGTAAAACTATTTCCCCATGGTATTTCTCCCTCCCACCCCACCCCCCACTGTTCCTCTGATATTCTTGTTAACTGCTGGAATTAGCCTACCTGCTTGTCACCATGGAAGGTTTTCCTCCTTTCTCCCCCCTGCTGCTGGTGATGGCTTATCTTAAGTGATCACTCTCCTTACAGTGTGTATGATAAACCCATTGTTTCATGTTCTCTGTGTGTGTGTATATAAATCTCTCCTCTGTTTTTTCCACCAAATGCATCCGATGAAGTGAGCTGTAGCTCACGAAAGCTTATGCTCTAATAAATTTGTTAGTCTCTAAGGTGCCACAAGTACTCCTTTTCTGTTTGTAGAAAATGTTATCCTTAGTGTTCATTATAACATGGTAAAATAAGCAGAAATGTGTTGTAAAGCAGTAATGGATAAACTGCCAATGATTTGGAGTTCAGATAAACATCCCAACCCTCCTCCCCAAGAGAGTTGGGTTTTATGATAATTATTGGCCTAATGTAATATAAGTAGGGACACTACATAATGGAGCAGATGCTACTGTGCTGCAAAAAATAGAAGTTATAAAAGCAACCAAAATCTCTTCCCCTCTATTTGGCTAAAATGCTTCTAAAGGATGAGCTAAGATAGCTGTAATGGGTTTATATGATAATATATAAATGCAGTGACAGTATTTTTGTAACATTTTAGGAGGGGTATAAAAGTAACTAACTACACTGAAATACAGTTTTGGCTTCCATAGGATTTCAGACATATCATGCTTTGATTATTAGAGTACGCCAAAGACCAACAAATTCAGGGGTGGGGAAACAAAGCTCTTTTTTAAACATTGATCTCCGTTTATTTGTCATCTGTTTATTTCTCTGTGCAAAACATCTTGGTTTTCAGAATGGTTGGCCAGTATCACAAATGGAAGTCCAATAATAAAACAACAGCTCCTTCAGGTTAGCAGCATTGGAGGAAGGAATGCACCAGGATGATCTACATTTCAAATTGTTTTATTGATTCAGCTAGTTAAAAAGACTAGCCAAAAGCCTGTATTTAACTTGTATTTAATTTGTCACTATTAGATGCTCAGATATTTCAAGAAATCAAGCACTACCAGAATTCTTCAGTCATTATTATGAAGATGAACTTTGAGTGTCATCATTAAAATAATTGCTAGAAAAACCCTGTGGAAATATAAATAACACTATTGCACAGGCTTCAGAGTAGCAGCCGTGTTAGTCTGTATTTGCAAAAAGAAAAGGAGTACTTGTGCACAGGTTGCCCTTAAAAACTTCACAATTGTGCCTCCAGTGTTAATATTGTACTTATGGTATTTTCTGTATTTAGTATCTAGAATAACAAGGAAATATTCAAAACATTGAAATAACATTATCTAAGCTCCAATCCTACAAAGATTTAAGTGCATGCTTAACTTTATACACACAAATAGTTCCATTGACTTCAATGGAACTTCAATGATATATAATCATTTTGTAAAAAAAATTACCCTTATTCTGCCATCTGAATGATAGACAAAAGGAGTGGAATGTCTAACAGGAAATGTCACACTCTTCCCAGATGTTTCTTTTCTCTCTGAGGTTTATTTTGTATCAAAAAATATTTCAAAGTAATTCAGAATGATTTGTAAGGCCCTGATTCAGCAAGGCATACAAGTGTGTATGCAACTTTAAACAGAAGGCCCATTGAATTTGATGGCACTGTTCACTTCCTCTAAAGTTACACAATTGTTTAATTACTTTGCTGAATCAAACCCTAACTGAAGCTTGGGTTTGTAGGTCCTGATCCTGCACCTTTGAAAACAATGGGATAATAGTGTTTTCAGGGTGAGAGAATAATATCCACAGCTGTGCCTATGAGAATGAACATCAAGATGGGTGACAAAATGTTTTTATTCTCCTTAAATAAATAGAATTATCTGTTAAAAACAGAGGTAATTTCTTATTGATTGTGGAATAAAGTCACACAATTTTTTACTCTGAAAGCTAGCACCATCCCCGTACCTGAGATTTGCAGTTGCTAAGGTGTACTTGTCCAGATCTGAGGAAGGGTTCCAGTAGTATATGATGAAGCTTTTGTCTCTTGAACAGCAAGCAGCAGAAAGAATCATGGCTACGTCACAACCGCAGCTGAATTCATCTGAAGTAATAGAGTGCTGAGTGAGAAGGCCCCAAACTTAATGATATCTCTGCTTGTGTTTTTTACAAAAGGCATTCAATATGTTTTTCAAGAGGGAAAGAGTTACATACTGCTGAATCTTGCTATGCTGTGTTGATATATAGTATAATGGGAGAACAGTCAAACTAAATTTTAGTTCTTTCTGTCAAGAGGAAGTTAAAGCCTTTAACAATTTTCCTCATGTCAGGCTCATTGGTTTTCAAAAGGGCCAGCTCTGAGGCTCTTGATGATGAGTGTAAAGATAGCAGACATGCCAGTTTTGCGGTTAAGTCCCTGATGTTTCAGGAGGAAATGTCAAATAAAGCTAAATGATTTAGCAAAACATTAACATCTCAAAAGGAATTCTATTTTGGCTTGACAAGTTTAGGTAGTGAGGCAGCCCTGACTAGTAAGTCAGAGTTCCTGGTTCTGGTTACCTCAGAGAAAACAGTGTGTTAAGCCAGGAATATGACTTCGTGGCAACACTGGATTTACCAAATGCCACTTTTTATTTAATCAATTAATTAATTAAATTTTTTTTGGCTAAATGGTCAGTGATTGGGGACTGAGCTCCTGAAAAGGAGCTGTTACCTCTTAGTTTTGATTTGAAAACAAAGTCTTTCTAAATCAGTATTTCTCAAACTTTTATACTGGTGACCCCTTTCACATAGCAAGCCTCTGAGTTTGAGCCCCCCCCGTATAAATTAAAAACATTTTTTGAATATATTTAACACCATTATAAATGCTGGATGCAAAGCGGGGTTTGGGGTTGAGGCTGACAGCTTGTGACCCCACATATAATAACCTTGTGACCTCCTGAGGTGTCCTGACCCCCAGTTTGAGAACCCCTGCTCTAAATTCATCATATAACAGATTGATTGGCTTCCTTTTTGCAGTTTGAAGGGAAGACTTCTAACTGTTTGTACTTGTAATCCTGTTTTTGGATTTGTACACCACACTTGTGACCATTAAAGCCACTATCCCAATTGAAATGGTTCCCTGCTGCCTCCTATAGATCCCTGTCCATGGATAAGGTGCGCTGACTTTCATATTCTGTATTCTACCCTAGGAGAATGTGCCACAACTCGTGGAGCTTACCCCAAATGGGAGACAGTCAGTGTCTATCTCAATGGTATGGAGGACAGAATTTCTAGTGGATTGGAAGCAATCAAAGCTTCCAAAGTGGAGGTAAGATCTTCCATAGCTGATCCATTTTTAGACAAGAGCCTGGATACTAAGGCCTGCTCTTCACTTAAAACTTAGGTTGACATAGCTACAGCACTCTGGGGTGTGAAAAATTCACACCCCGGGTGCTGGACTTATGCCCACCTAACCACTGGTGTAGGTGCAGTTAAGCTGATGGACCAAAACAAAAAAAAAACCTCTTCTGTCACTGTAGGCTGCATCTACACTATGGGGTTATGCCAGGATAGCTCTGGCACAGTAGGTATGCTACTGTAGCCCCTTAGCACAGACATGGCCTCACTCTGTGTCAAAGACTGAGCATTGTGGTAGTGCAGGCTCTTTCTTCATGGGGAGTAGGAAGTTTGTGTTGTGGATGGAGACCGCAGTTGATGGAGTATTACACTGGGCAGGTGCAATTTCCTTATTGACATGGTTTGACAGCTCCCCCATACAATTTAACCATTTAACTGCTGAATGGAGTATTCCTCAGGGATGGGGAAGGAAATGTTTCCTTACAGTGAATACAAAGTTTGAGTGAATGAATGTATTTTCCTTTTACTAGGACAAAGTTTTGCAGAGGCTGAAATCCTCTTCTCTGAAGTTAATTTCAGGCTATGTCTACACTACAAGTGCTACAGTCACACAGCTAAAATGTCACAACTGTACTGCTTTAGCATTGTAGTGTAGATGTTTCCCACAGCAACAAAAGAGGTTTTTCCATTGCTGTAGTTAAATCTGCCTCTCCAAGAGGCAGTAGCAAGGTCAATGGAAGAATACTTCTGCTGACCTAGCAGCATTTACACTGTGGGTTAGTTTGGCTTCACTACATTGCTCAAGGGTTTGAATGTTTCACACACCTGAGTGGTGTAGCAAGGTCAATGTAAATTTTAAGTCTAGACCTGCCCTTAATTAAAGAGGGAGGGTTGGATTTAAAGATTATTAATGACAATTGTTCTTAATTGGGATTCCTGTAAAGGGAAGTGTTGAAACAAAAGGGGATTTTCTCTGAGAAAGGACTGAACAATGGAATTCCTTAGAATTGAAGTAAGAGATAAACGAGAGTTTGCTTTTAATTAACTTCAGCAAACCTACAGCACAGAGAAGTTAAATTCCTGTTAAAGTAATCTGACAGAAGAATTTAGCCTGGGGTTACAGCTCTGACAGAAAGGAAAAATATATTTTCCAATTATGTGTTTTGATTTAGAATCTTAGTGCAGCTCTTATTTACTGGTTGTTTTTTTAAAGAAAAAAGTGGATAGAGTTAGATCACCACTAGTGTAAATTATGTATGGTCCACAAAGATTCTCCAAAGACTAGCAAAAAGAAAAGGAGTACTTGTGGCACCTTAGAGACTAACAAATGTATTAGAGCATAAGCTTTCGTGAGCTACAGCTCACTTCATCGGATGCATTTGGTGGAAAAAACAGAGGGGAGATTGATATACACACACAGAGAACATGAAACAATGGGCGATGAAGTGAGCTGTAGCTCACGAAAGTTTATGCTCTAATAAATTTGTTAGTCTCTAAGGTGCCACAAGTACTCCTTTTCTTTTTGCGAATACAGACTAACACGGCTGCTACTCTGAAACTGTAAGGAGAGTAATCACTTAAGATAAACCATCACCAGCAGCAGGGGGGGGAAAAGAGGAAAACCTTTCATGGTGACAAGCAAGGTAAGCTATTTCCAGCAGTTAACAAGAATATCTGAGGAACAGTGGGGGGTGGGGTGGGGTGGGGTGAGGGGAGAAATAACATGGGGAAATAGTTTTACTTTGTGTAATGACTCATCCATTCCCAGTCTCTATTCAAGCCTAAGTTAATTGTATCCAGTTTGCAAATTAATTCCAATTCAGCAGTCTCTCGTTGGAGTCTGTTTTTGAAGCTTTTTTGTTGAAGGATAGCCACTCTTAGGTCTGTAATCGAGTGACCGGAGAGATTGAAGTGTTCTCCGACTGGTTTTTGAATGTTATAATTCTTGACGTCTTATTTGTGTCCATTCATTCTTTTACGTAGAGACTGTCCAGTTTGACCAATGTACATGGCAGAGGGGCATTGCTGGCACATGATGGCATATATCACATTGGTAGATGCGCAGGTGAACGAGCCTCTGATAGTGTGGCTGATGTGATTAGGCCCTATGATGGTGTCCCCTGGATATGTGGACAGAGTTGGCAACGGGCTTTGTTGCAAGGATAGGTTCCTGGGTTGGTGGTTCTATTGTGTGGTGTGTGGTTGCTGGTGAGTATTTGCTTCAGATTGGGGGGCTGTCTGTAAGCAAGGACTGGCCTGTCTCCCAAGATCTGTGAGAGTGATGGGTCGTCCTTAAGGATAGGTTGTAGATCCTTGATGATGCGTTGGAGAGGTTTTAGTTGGGGGCTGAAGGTGATGGCTAGTGGCGTTCTGTTATTTTCTTTGTTGGGCCTGTACTGTAGTAGGTGACTTCTGGGTACTCTTCTGGCTCTGTCAATCTGTTTCTTCACTTCAGCAGGTGTGTATTGTAGTTGTAGGAATGCATGATAGAGATCTTGATAGAGATCAGAGGTGTTTGTCTCTGTCTGAGGGATTGGAGCAAATGAGGTTATATCGTAGAGCTTGGCTGTAGACAATGGATCGTGTGGCATGATCTGGATGAAAGCTAGAGGCATGTAGGTAGGAATAGCGGTCAGTAGGTTTCCGATATAGTGTGGTGTTTATGTGGCCATCGCTTATTAGCACTGTAGTGTCCAGGAAGTTGATCTCTTGTGTGGACTGGTCCAGGCTGAGGTTGATGGTGGGATGGAAATTGTTGAAATCCTGGTGGAATTCCTCAAGGGCTTCTTTTCCATGGGTCCAGATGATGAAGATGTCATCAATGTAGCGCAAGTAGAGTAGGGGCATTAGGAGACGAGAGCTGAGGAAGCGTTGTTCTAAGTCAGCCATAAAAATGTTGGCATACTGTGGGGCCATGCGGGTACCCATCGCAGTGCCGCTGACTTGAAGGTATACATTGTCACCAAATGTGAAATAGTTATGGGTGAGGACAAAGTCACAAAGTTCAGCCACCAGGTTAGCCATGACATTATCGGGGATACTGTTCCTGACGGCTTGTAACCCATCTTTGTGTGGAATGTTGGTGTAGAGGGCTTCTACATCCATAGTGGCTAGGATGGTGTTTTTAGGAAGATCACCAATGGACTGTAGTTTCCTCAGGAAGTCAGTGATGTCTCAAAGATAGCTGGGAGTGCTGGTAACGTAGGGCATGAGGAGGGAGTCTACATAGCAAGACAATCCTGCTGTCAGGGTGCCAATGCCTGAGATGATGGGGCGTCCAGGATTTCCAGGTTTATGGATCTTGGGTAGCAGACAGAATACCCCAGGTCGGGGTTCTAGGGGTGTGTCTGTGCGGATTTGTTCTTGTGCTTTTTCAGGGAGTTTCTTGAGCAAATGCTGTAGTTTCTTTTGGTAATTCTCAGTGGGATCAGAGGGTAATGGCTTGTAGAAAGTGGTGTTGGAGAGCTGCCTAGTAGCCTCTTGTTCATTCTCCGACCTATTCATGATGACGAGAGCATCTCCTTTGTCAGCCTTTTTGATTATGATGTCAGAGTTGTTTCTGAGGCTGTGGATGGCATTGTGTTCTGCATGACTGAGGTTATGGGGCAAGCGATGCTGCTTTTCCACAATTTCAGCTTGTGCACGTCGGCGGAAGCACTCTATGTACAAGTCCAGGCTGCTGTTTCGACCTTCATGAGGAGTCCACCCAGAATCCTTCTTTTTGTAGTGTTGAAAAAGGACACTAAGCTATCTAAACTACTACATGCCACAAGGGGCCACAACAGTGGTTCCCGTAACCCACCCAGCAATATTGTTAATCTATCCAACTGTACTCTTAGCCCAGCAGAAGAATCTGTCCTATCTCGGGGCCTCTCCTGTTGCCCCTCCACCCCCACGAACATGATAGAGTTCTGTGGTGACGTAGAATCCTATTTTCGACGTCTCCGACTCAAGGAATATTTCCAACACACCTCTGACCAACATATTAATCCACAGAGACCTTCCTACCAACACTACAAAAAGAAGTATTCTGGCCACCCCACCCACCACTGTTCCTCAGATGTTCTTGTTAACTGCTGGAAATAGCGTACCTTGCTTGTCACCATGAAAGGTTTTCCTCCTTTCCCCCCCCGCTGCTGGTGATGGCTTATCTTAAGTGATCACTCTCCTTACAGTGTGTATGATAAACCCATTGTTTCATGTTCTCTGTGTGTGTATATCAATCTCCCCTCTGTTTTTTCCACCAAATGCATCTGATGAAGTGAGCTGTAGCTCACGAAAGCTTATGCTCTAATAAATTTGTTAGTCTCTAAGGTGCCACAAGTACTCCTTTTCTTTTTGCGAATACAGACTAACACGGCTGCTACTCCAAAGACTAGGAAAGCAATGGGAAGTCTTCAATGAATCCAGAAATCTAGGGGAAGCTCAGAACACTACAAGATGCTATCTCCAATCTCAGCAAAAGCAGACTGATATAGTACACTCTCACACTATGCAAAATTCCTTATAATCCAGCACTAAGGCTCAATCATGGTTTATTTGCCTAATAAAAGCAAAAATATCTGCACACAGTGATGGGAACTTTAAGATACATAGATAGGAATGATAGATACATATTAACTCTATTGAATGGCATAACTACTATGGACTATAGCTGTTGTTCAGTTTGTAACTGTTATTTGTAAAATACTTTTCTGTAATCTATAAATATGAGCTGCAATGTTCTGTAAATCCAGAATTGATACTCAACAAAAGAAATATCTTATTTTGTTGTTTATCATAAAGAAAAATATTTTCCTTTAAAATAAATGTCAATGTAATGTTTCCCTCTGTCTGTCTGGGTAGTTTTGGCAGTTTTTTTAAATGAAAACAAGCAGCATTTGTTTGTATTTCCAAGTTTTCAGACATAAACCGCATTATTATCATATATTTTACCAATTGTTTATATAATACTGTAAGAAGCAGGGTTACCAAACAGATGACCAAAATGATGAGGTCCCCAGCCAGGTAGGTATCAAAAGACGCAGAGCAAACATAAACACATTAAGGGCATGATATTGAGTTCTATCAGCACTGATTAGCTTTACTGGGAACTGTTGAGGATCAGCATCTCTCAAGACCAGGTCTACTATCTGATGTATAATAATTCCATATAGTAATGGCATAACTACTATGGACTATAGTTGGCATTATCTTTGTTTATTTAACCTTCTCTGTTTGGAGGCTCAAACCATTTTAACCAGCTGGAAAGTACAAGAGAGGACTGAAAGCCATACACAGTAATATTGAATTAATTTGTCATATTGACTCACGGAGGTTAATACTAGGTTGGCATATTATACTGGTTAAGATATTTTGTTTTGCAAACAGGAAAAAATGTCGATTAGTAATTAATTCTTCTTTTGATGTCTACATTGAACTGTTCTCCAGATATGCAGCAATGTCTGGTTTGGATTCTCTAGATGATATAGTCTGTGTGATATCATTTGTAAACTTGCTCTGATACCAAATTCCATTTGGGAATGTGAAATCAACTAGCTGATCATGAAATTTGGCCTTTGGCTCACTAGCGCCAGTTTCTTTGTAAATAAAGAGAGGAAATAAACTAAATTATTTGTTGAAATGTGTTGTATAAATTACAGTTCTTCATGAGTTGCTGTTATAAAAAAATCACTTTGGATCTGTTGTCTAATATTGAACTCTTGGGCCCAAATTCTCTCCTTACTTATCTCATAATACCAGTGACTTCAATGAAGTTTCATAGGATGTACATCCAGGCCATTAGGGGTTTCATTGGGGCGGTTAAAAGTGTAGCTAAAGCTCAGTTAGTGTTTAGTTAGAGCTCAACAACAACTGGAAAGTCTGTCCCGTGAGAAATTCTGATACTTCAGTGTCTGTTTTCCTCCTAAATTCATCCAAAAGGTTGAAATATCAAAATTTTTCATGGAATGGAAAGTTCTATAAAATTTAAATTTGGAAATCTTGAAGTGTTTATTTTGACATTCTTGGATCAAAACATTGCAGTCAAACCAGATTGGAAAGTTTCTTTTTGGCTCAGTTTGACATTGAACTGTGTCCACTTGAGTTGCTTTGCTGCCTCAATGAAGATTTAGTTCAGGTGTCTCAAGCCTCCATTCTCCTCTATAGACTGGCTTCCTGGCCAGACTTCATCTTCTGTGCTGCATTGTGATCACAAGACTTCCATGATGCACCATGGTGGTTCATCAGAGAGGAGACAGTGTGGCATCATGGGAGATGTAGTTCAGCCAAGGAGACCAGCCCATAGAGGAAAATAAGGCCATGATGTGCCCAAAGTACAACTCCCATGAGGCACCGTGGCAGCTCAGATGGACACAAATTAATGTCTGACTGACATGAAGTAAAACATTTCAGTTTGGTTTGACAAATCAAAATGCTGCAATTTGGGACAACCTTACATGAATGAAATATTTTGTTTTGATCTTCCTGATGGATAATTCAAAAATTTCAGCAAAATCAAAATTATCCCATCAAAAACTTTGATTTTGTGGAAACCACATTTTCCACTGAAACAACGTTTTGACATGAAATTCATGACAAAGTCTAGTATGAACTTTCAGGTGATTTATGAGGGCCAAACCAAACTTCAAAACTTTTTAAGGGTCAGTATTCATATGACTCCAACATGTAATTCCACAGCGATTCTCTTGCAACAGAATTTAATTATCATAGAAGATGAGTACCTCTCACAAAGGTGGCATTGTGTAAAGTGAGCAAGTTGCCTCTTGTCCTTTAATTTACACTGTGTCTCACAATCTGTACATGGACTCTATGTACTTTACCATAAACCTTGACTGTCTCCAGCACATAGAGGTGATAGTATGGGGACTTATTATCTAAATTCCAGGTGGTATGTAACATTCTATTAAATATTTTGTATATCCCTAGCTTTGGCATTATCCTACTTCATATAACTATTGGTTAATACTGAATTATCTCTTTTATTTTGAATATAGGTTTGGGTGCCTGCTATACTAATTTTTGCTGGTTTGATAAGATATCTCTCTTACTCTCCATTGGCAACATTTTGAGCTATCCCTTTTTGGCTACTAACTGCCCTCTTGCTGTTCCCCTTTGCCAAATCCCTCCCACACCATGTACTTTTCCATCTTCTCTGATTCTTTACCCTCTGCTACATAATATGGAGTTCCCAGCCTTAAAACTCACCCTTGACTTTCCAGTCTTTCAAACTGCTGTCTTGTCTTCCTTTTCTTTTTCACTTCCTAACTCTTTACACTGGCTCCCTACAACTGTTGCATGAACTTCCCCAGCCCTACCTCTCACCTTGATTTGCTCCAATTTGACTTGCATTCTCTCCACTCCAAGAAACTGCTCTCACCAAAGTCTCATATGGACTTTCTCAGTTTAAAGCTCAAGACCTAAACTTCATCCTCATCCTCCTTGACCTTTCTGCTGCCTTTGATACTGTTGCTCACTCCTGTGTCCTTGACATGCAGTCTGTCCTTTGTTTTTGTGACACAGTTCTCTTTTGGCTCTCCTCCTGCCTCTCTACCCGTTCTTTTGGCAGCTCCTTGTCTCCACTAACCTCTGTAATGAAATCCTGCAGGACATTTGTTTTCAGTCCCCACCTCTTCTTTCTCTACAACTCATTAATGGGAGACCATTTCCTCTACTCAGATGACTCTCAAATATACTTCATGCTTGGGACCCATTTCTATGCTTCAGTCTCACATCTGTTCCCCTCAGGCATCTTAATTTAGATGAAGATCAGCATGAATATAACTGAGCTCATAATAATCTCTCCCATTAATTCAGTTTCCATTAGGGCTCATGGCACCACTTGCCTTCCTGTCACTCAGTTTCATAACCAAAGGTTTATCTTTGACCGCTCCCTTTCTTCCTTTCCTCACATTCAGGCCTAACTAGATTATTTTGCTTATTCCTACACAATCTTGCAAAAATCTGTTCATTCCATTCAGAAACCACCACTAAAACCTCTATTATATCCTTCCTCAATCACTCCAGTCTTTTTCTCTTAGCTCTTTATAGTATTAACCTCATCCCGACTATCTCCATTCTATCCAAAATCAGCTCTTTCACCCATTTATTTGACCATGTCATCCCACTTTGAGTCATGCAAGTGGTTCCCCATTGTGCTGCACATCAAATTCAAATGTCTTCTCCTTGTTTTCAAACCCCTATATTTCAACGACCCTTCCTACATCTCTGATTTGGTCTCCTTTCACAAAGAAACTGAGAAAGCTGTTGGGTGAGAACATCATCTTTGTTTTTAACCACTTCAGTGTAAAGAAATAAGTGGAGTAATGAAGTAAATAATAGATGTGTTCCTTTAGGAAAAGATATTTTCCAGACTTTACAGCTAAGAGTGAAAGAAAAGCTTTTATTCTTTGAATTATCTGGCATACCAACTGGGCTTGGAGCTTTCCCTTCCAACTAAATATCATTTTTTGCTCCACTGAAAATCAGTTAACCATTCATTTTTCTAGCTATAGCTACAGTAACTTAATCCTTAAAGATAGGTGTTGAAACAGGACCATTTCAAGGATTTTTTGGTTATCTTTTTTTTTCTAAACCTTTTGCTGTCCTTTTTTGCTAAATGAATACAGAAACAAACAAACATCAAATACACTTAAAGCAGATAAGCCTTAAAAGTAAGTTAAAAATGTCTTCAGGAGACATTTATATTGGAGGCATATTATAATGAGTGTACTAGACCTAGGCCAGTCCGCAAAATACAATAGTTGTTCATCTGTAGGGTATGCAGATTTATTGGTTTACTGAGACTTTTGCCCAGGGCTGTTGGTGATTGTGGGAAATATATAGGTGACCATTATAAAATGGGAGTCTATTGAGGTTGACTTTTGTCACTTGACTATGAATATTGTTTTACAGTTTTGTACACAGATTTAGAGGGTATGTATTTGAGAAATTTCAGATTAAAAGCAGTAAAAACACGTTTGAAAGCTACTGAACTCTCTGGGTGAAATCCTGGCTCTGCTGAAGTCAATGGGAGTTTAGCCATTGACTTCTGTGGGCCCAGGATTCCACCCTGTGAATTTTACCACAGTATTACAGTTATACAAATATAAGAATTGACCCTAGTCAGTGCTATAAGTAGGCACAGAAAGTGTAATACGGCTTTAGAGTGCATTGTCTTCAGGTCTTACATGAGAGATGATGAAAATATGACACCCCTCGTTTCCCCCTTTCTCATGTCACTGAAGAATTTCATAACTAAGATATTTGGGCAAAAAGCTGTAGCTCCGACTATGACAGATTCCTTCTCTTTCCAGACAGTAAAACCCACCTGAGGCCCAGAAAAAATTGTTCTGAAATTAAAGAAAAAAAAAAGAAAACATTCAGGGAGGTCTCACAGCCCAATATCATATGCTAGGCTATTATGATCCTATTAGGGCATATGGTAGGACACATTTTCCTGTTAATCAAGGCCCTATCTATTAATGAAGTCCACTTTGTCCTTCCTCTGGATGAAGGAGTGCAGGTGGTACAGTCATTCGGAAGGGCATCTGTACCCACATTTTGTCATGGATAGGCTTCCATGACAGTCCTGAGTAGTCTGATATAGAAAAAAACAAAGAGAGGGCTATTGGACGCTCTATTAAGTGGATCCAATAATCAAAACCCTTTACAGGTATAGAAGTGCCTCCTATTTGGTTGTATAGGGAGGTGCTCCTATGCATTGGAAAGTAGTGCTTTCCCTAGGCTGGAATAATAGTTCCATAGTCTGTGCAGCCCATCACTTGCAGGTGAATAGAGGTGATGGATTCCATCTTTCCCCACCCTCCCACAGAGTTCCCCATATACAATTCAATTATTCAGGCATTGTGTGGTGATAAATGATGAATTTCATTCCCACTGAAGGAGCAGATTCTTATGGAGAGATAAACTGTTTGACAATTGTTACACACCATTCCACTGTTTATAATCACATGTGGACTTGCATTCTAAAAAGTATATTGACACAGTCTGGTAGCCTGAGGATTGTCCCAATCTCTGGTTTAAAAAAAACAACTGGTCACCACGAATCATTATTCTATTTTTATTTATAAAAACAAGAGCAAAAAAGGGTGCTCACACATGTGCTGAACAAATTAGTTCAAATGCAGAGATGTGCAAGCAGACATATTTTTCTTATAAAAGAAGATATGTTCTATCCCAAACATCTTGTGAGATTTGTGCTGCCTATTTTCCTCAGCTAATTTCAACTACTGTTTCAATATCACTTCTGGAGTCCAACAAACTCTCAGCACAATGAAATAACTACCTCATCTGGAACATCATGGATTATGTACTGTCCTAAGGGTTTTGCGTTGATAACTAATCCACATCTGTTTATCCCCCACCCTCTTAAAGTCTCATTGGAGATATCCCAGTGCCCTTTCACCCTTCCACTAGTGGTAAGAGTGCTATCGTAAACAGGTTTCTGCCATAGTGTCTAATTCTTAGGGCAGGTCTTCATGATATGGCAATTAAAACACCAGCAGGGCACTGGTTATTAACACCTTGCGCTCCACTAGTTCTATTACTGAAGTTGCCAATGGTGAAGCTGCAGTGGTTTAGGAAAGGTGAGAGGTGTTTCAGGAAAAAAGAAGTCTAGCATAGATAAGGCCCATCTTCTAACCACTGGTGTGTTGAATTATTAGAGGCTCTTATGGAAGCAGTGTCCACTGTCCACTATAAAATATTCTTGTAACCTTTCCCCACCTATATTTTCTCTTGTATCTCCTTTGTGCCTGGTGTGGTTACCCATGTTTCCTCCCAGATTCCAATCCTTCACTGAGGTCTCCCTGTTCTAGTCTTATCTGTTGGCTTTTGTCTCCTGTTCCCATCAAACCTAGTTTAAAACCTGCCTCACTAGGTTAACCAGTCTGTTTCCGAAAATACTCTTCTCCTTCCTTGATGGATGGAACTCATCTCTGCTCAGTAATCCTTCTTTTCTAATTGTCACTTAACTACTCAGAATTCTCTAGCAGTTGTAAGTTGTATAGCTGGTAAAACTGAATCCTTTAAAACTTTAAGCTTGGAATTTAATGATTGAATAATTTATTACAATACAGTTATTTTTTGTAATAACATCTGTGGATTAAAGGTCCCAAAGCAGCTTTCCCTATGGATTTGTCTACACTGGCATTTTTCTTAAAATCTCCAACAGACTGGTATATATTAGAGCTCTCACATCCACTGCTATAGATGCAGCTGTGCTAGTGGGAGATTTTAAGAAACATACAGCCCGATTTTCTTAAGCTAAAGTAGGTGAAGTGCAAGTGCTCAAATTGCTGATCCCTCATTGGAGCTACTTATGGCTCCAATCCATTGACCTCAATAGAAGTTGGAGCAGACCCTAACTTTGTTATCCTTATCTAAGAAAAGGGCTGGAAACTAACTTAAAATAATAATTATAAAAAAAGAAATCTGAGTTTTTCCTTTACGCTTCTTGATTCCTTAAAACGGGGGGTGGGGCGGCAATGTGATGATTTTTGCTGGCCTTAGAGACAGTCTCTAGAGGTATAGGCCAAGGCATTTAAATAAATATGCTTTATTGGGGACTAATTCTGTGATTTATAGACCTCAAGTGGATTATCAATAACAATTTTAATCTAGTTACTGTAAGAAATAAGAAGACTAGTATACTGTACAATCAGTGCTGCTTAAAGCAATTGTCAATGATTCACGCATGGTTAAATTTGGGATAGAAAAAATGTCCCAATGTTCTTTCTTGGTTACAACTCACCAATTATGGACATGTTGTGAAGTTCATTATTAGAAATTCCCAGCTTTAATAAGTTCATTTTGAGGCCAACTGCATCTTATTTACAGCTATGCCTATTAAAACCCATAACAATAATTTCATAAAGGAAAACTATGTTTGAAGCGAACATAAAAGAATTGTTTGTTACCATGATACCAAATAAACTTCCTGCTGTCACTGAGTACTCTATTTGCTCTAAAGAATTGAATCCTTTTCAATTACTGGATGGGATGGGAAAGTAGTAAACAAGGTTATAAATCTCTGGAATTCACTTTATGGTAATAGTGCATTAAACAGACAACTGGTATTCTCCACATTGAAGTGGAACTACTATGACCCACTACTTTATAATTATGTGAAGATGATTTACACAACGGGAGAAGGAAATTGACTACTCAGTACAAGTACCACTCTGTGTCTTAGCTAATTGCACATATCCTAGATTTTCTGAGTTAGACAGATCTCCCATTGTGCTTGCAATTGACAGCAATACATTAAAAATGATAATAATTGACAAAGCAAAATTGGTGTTGAAAGTGATAAAGACTCTCAGAGGATTATTTGAATTGCATGAGGTTTTATTTTATTTATTTTAGTTTAAACATCACCATAGCAATTAAAATGGGGAAAAACCAGAACCTATAACATTTAATTGAAATTTAATATATTAATGTCTCTTGGGCATCAATTGAGCTAACCTTCAGTTTATCAAGTTGTGGGCAAATGCAAAAGCAAAGCAATTTAATACTGAACTCTCAATATATTTATGTCAGTTTCTTCGGAACACCTAATAAAACTTTAAACTTTGTGCTGAGATGATCACTCATGACAAGAAATACAGAATTGATAATAATGTTTATTTATCCCACTGATACAAAGTTTGTCCCTTACAGTCAGGTCTTTCCGCAACAGTGCTAATCCTTTTTTTCCACTTATTAAAAAGGCTTAAGTAGTGATGCACCCATTTCAATAAAAACCCTAGTGGTCAGCATACTGCTCAATGGTGCAAATTCAGGTCCTGATCCTGAAAACACTTGTGCATAGCAAAACCTCACCTGCTGAGCAGCCACTGAAACTGCTTACATGAGTAAAGTAATGCATGTATGGAAGATTCTAAACATGCAAACAGTAAAGCACACCCTTAACATAGTGCAAATGAATAGTCCTGTTGACTTCAACGCAACTGTACACATGACTGAAGTTAAGCATGTGTGTAAGTGTTTTTGGAATCTGAGCCTCAGGGACTGATTGTGCAAACACTTGTACAATCATACACGTAATCCAAGTGAAGGGCTAAGGATGCAGGATCATGACTTATGTTCAGTGGCAGCATTTGTCCTGTGGAGGCTCACTGCAAAGCTCATTTCTGGGGCTTTAACTATGTGGAAGATGGCATTTTGCTCTGCAGTGTGACCTCTCACACTGCTATCCTTCACACAGGTAGGGCATATTCTAGCTCTTCCACCACAACTGTGTTTGTCACCAGGGATAAGTAGCTGAGTCAGCATGTCAGAGGGCCCCCTTGCCGCCCCAGGACTCTTTGCAATTGCATAGGTTGCAGGAACCTAATGCTGTCACTTAAATCTTTTATCCACATCAAATTTAAGCACAACTGGTAACAGTTATTAGATACATTGGTTAATCAAAGTTGATACAGGAAAAAATAAATAAAAACACGTATACCAAGGTTTGTTTTGTGGCACTTGCAGATTGTCTCCTTCCACATTGCTTTTATGGGTTATTGCTAATGTGGCAACAAAAATCCCACTAGGTTTGCTACATGGCTTTCTGTGGAATGTTGGCAACAAGTGTGGTCGATGTATTCAGACAGGACCAATAACACTTTTCTGCCTATGGAGCATTCCAGTCATTACAGTACCAGGGAAGCCAGGAAAATGCTACAAACATGTAAGGAAATTATTTTGGCCTACTGAATTTATTCACTTAATATTCTGTAGATTTTACTCTATCTCTGATTATAATTATGTATACTATATTATATGTCATTGGCTAGTCAAAGCGGTAGGTTAGGACCTTTTTAAAAAAATATTTTGTTTTTGAAAATCTAATCTTAACACTGCCTACTTCTCCAACATAGTGAGTTTTTATAGTAAGTTTCATGGGGTTTGTCTAACCCTATTTTATGGAAGAGTTCTTAGATTTGTTTTCTCTTCAGTGTTGTTTCATTACGTGTGGTCAAAAGATTGCTTGGATAACCCTTCAGAACCTGATCCTCCAGTACAAACACAGTCAAAACTCTCACTGATTTTAAATGAAATTTTGCCTGCCTACGGAGTGGAAGATCATGCCTTTTTTGGGATATACGATTTTGCCGTCACTAGTATAAGAACGTTGAATTATTAAATGTTAGCTATCTGGTGCAATAACTATTAACTGACAAAGCAAGTTAAACTATTAATTGACAAAGCAAGTTTATAATTATATTTTATAGCTTTTCATGGTAGTGACTGCCTGACTCCCCATTCTTCTGTTTGAACAGCACTTAATACAAAGAGACCTTTAGGTAATAATATCTTAACTGTTACTTGAATAGTATTAAAGAATTTTTCAGAGAGTAAATGCTATAATTAAGCCTGCAAAGTAAGTTCCTCACTTACTTTTGCACTTACAAATATCTGTTTCTCCCTTTCATCTGAATCTTTCAGACCAAAATTCTGGACTTTGTTGGTCGTGTCGTCCCCCCCAGAAAATCCAGTCTTATACTTTTGAACTAGGGGAAAATTAAAAATGCACATTTCCTCAAATAAAAATGCTCTACTACATTGTTTTTACTCATTCATAATAACTAAAAGTACTGGCCTTTTGATCTTCAAAATTAGGGATTGTTTATTCATTAATAAAAAATAATTAATATTTGAAACTGACATTTGGAAAATGAAAAAAAAAGTTAAATAAATTATGGAAATAATACATTGTATTGTATTCAGCAGAAAAAAAGGTGAAAGAGAACAAATACTTAACATTTTTGAAAAATTGTTCTGTTTTGAACATTATACGATAGAAAACTTCATAATTTCAAAATTTGTCATGATTTCTTTTTTCATTTTCCAATTGGATCTAGTGCTACTGTTATTTTAACATTGTCTAAATGAATTTTTTTGACATTTTAAATTCTAAATGACTGTTTATTTAGAAAAAATGGTTTAGGTTTGTTTTTTAAAAAGTTGAAATACTTAAAGCTCTTTTCATTTCAGGCCAAATGAAGTGGTTTGTTCATCCCAAAATCATATTTTTTTGAGTTTCAGTTCACTGAAAATTTTCAAAACAATTTAATTTCTAATTGACCCAAAATTATTTTGTTTTAAATTTTTTGGATGGCCAGTGAACAAAAAATCCACTCTAGTCATTAGACTAGAAGAAAGAGTAGAAAGACAAAATAGGCCGTGGATATTTGGATACTTATTAGAAATAAGATGTGACAGTAGGCTTGGGAAACAAATATTCTGCATATATACCTTCAAAAGGACACTTCTGCAGGGTAAAAGTGGAGCAGGAAAAAAACAGAAACCAAACTTGTTTTTCCAAAGTAATTTATACAACCCTGAATGGATTTGGGAAAACACACACTCCTTATTTCCTCTGCAGGTTACATCTGTGAGTGATAATACCATACAGAAAGATCAAAATAACCTACAAATATTAATTGGGGGACTCTAAGCCTCCTTTATGCTTCTTCATGATGGATCTTTGCTTTTTTAGGTATTTTTTAAAACTGCTTTGTTTAATTTTCTCATTAAAATATATACTTTAAAACAGATTTTATAGGTTTAAAAAATGTAATCTATTGACATGTAACAAAACGCAGCTGTTCTACATTTTGACCATTTGTCACACATTCAAATTGCTTGTGTCATATGCTGGCAGATTTGAAGGTTGAGAGGTATAATAGCAGGCTTTAGTGAAATGGCAGCCGTCTTCCCTGAGGGCACCCTGTGACTTAAGTTCCATTAGAAATGATGTGAAACAGTGACCATTTCCCCCCTCCTCCACACACACACACCCACCCACTCACCCACACTAGTGAAACAGTGGGTATCCTAAATAAGGATATGAGCAGCGGGGTAGCTTCAGTCTCATGGTAAGTTATAGGACGTGGTTGCCATTTTGAGAATGGAAAAAATGTTAATAACTTTGCTTAATTACAATCTTGTTTATTTAAATGTACATTTAGAGTTTACTGACAATGAATTTTACCTTTATGGAAAGTTTGAAGGATAATGCGCTTGCTATTTGTTAACAAAGGGCATCTGAAAAAAAAAGTAAGGATTTCTTGAAGTTCTAATGTTAAAATTAATTATTAGTCAGAGACTCAGTAACAGATTTAATTAAAAATTCCCCAGAAAACTAAATTCAAATTTTATTCACAAATTGTGCTGTAACTTTTTGGGGAAAACTATATTATTCATAAAAAAAATAAATAAAAAAATAAAAACAGAACAATCCCAAAGGGATTGAATCCCTGCTTTAAGTGAAAAACTGAACACAGTCATAATACTAATAGAATGACACTGTTGTGCCCTTCTCTCTCTCTCACACACACACAGACTGTACATGCATCTGCATATGCATTTATGTGCAGAGAGGTTATATTGGTTTGTGGAACAAGCTCCTGTTTTAGGAATACATACTTTTAAAAATATAGCTCATATATAATTTGTGCTTTTTGAACCCTCTTTCTATTGTCAGTAATCAAACTCAGACATAAACCATAGTATTTCATAGAAATTGTTTTGTAGTATTTTCAACAATTCCTTTATTCCCCCCTCCCCCCAACACACACACACACACACACACACTTTTTTTTTAAACTGGCTACCAATTTGTTTTCCATGAAATTACTCTCCAGACTCTTCAAATGTATTTCTTTCAGAGCTGTTCTCTTGGAGAAGTAATTTAGTTCTGAAAGCAGCATTCATCTGATTTTGTCTCTGCAATCATTGTTCCAGATGAGCGTATTCCCAAGGACAAATTTAAAAGCACTAATGCAGTTTTATCTGTTTGAAGTGGCCTCTGTTATCAACATTCACTGAGCGTGAGGGCCCAAGCTCTAGTGTTATTCAGTAAGTACCACCAAGTTTTTATTCAGCTCTCACAAGAGCACTGCACTCTTGACTCTCAGCAACATCATGGAAGATGCTTCTGAGCATGAAAAACGAAAGATAGAAAGAAATGGCTCCAGCTTGAGGCCAGAAAACAACAATGTAGTTTATTTCCATGCAACTTTATCTAGATAGTGCCAACAAGAGATCACAGAAGAAGACATCTGAGAGTTATTCTTAGAGTCCCACAAAATAACCTTCAAGCTCTTGCAGGGCTTTGTTGGTTTCTCAGTGTGAATTAGTGCAAAATGGAGATGATCTGGAAACAGTGATGGATGTTACCAGTGTCTGAGGAAGAGGTGCTGGATGGAGCCAAAATCCTAAATCAGGTTTGATGTTATCCAGATACATGCTGTGGCTGCTACATAGCTTTAAATGAAAAGGAAAAGTTGGAACAGTCACTAATGCACGCTATCAGGTTACTGGACTCCCCTGTTGTAACCATTAAGATATGGACCTTCAGCTTTAGTGTAGAGAAATTACTAACGGAAGTAAAAGGTGTCAGATAACTCTCTTGAGCCCCTCATCCCCCAAGCACTTGTTAGTCTGATATGTTGGCTGATATCCTCATTTCAGTTTGCCAGTTCCCTATATTTCACTGTTCTGGTTTCCTTATTTATAATCTGTTTCCTTTTGAACTCACTCAATCCTCTTCCTTCAGTAGACATTTCTGGTTATTTGTTTCATATGTTTTTTCACTCAGGGCTCAGTCATGCCTTGGGGGCACAGTCTTGAATTGGGGGTGGAACACTGCCTCAGCAAGAGTTCTAGGAAGCATTATGCCTCAGGCAGACACAATGCCTCTTGGAGCACCCCATTGGGAGCAGCTACCATTCCACCATTTTAGAGAGTGCAATGAGTGTGTGTTGAAGTTGGGAGGGAGGAATAGTATCAGATAGTAGGTTCATTTTCATCCTTAATACTCGACTGCATCTCTGCTTTTATCCAGCAGCAGCAGGATTGGGGAACACTCCTCTAGTCCTAGTGTTGCTATGGAGGGAAAATGACACAAATTTACAAAGGAATGGGCCTATTGGCTATTGCACGAGAAGAGGGGGTGCAGGTGGATGAGCTTATGTATTCCAGTCACACAGTAGAGCTATAACAGAAAAGAGAGACCCTGGGTTCTGGTGGGGATTGAAAGTCCTTGATCTCCTGTTTGGGGGAGTGAGAGGAGTATGGGCCAGTTCAAGTCTTCTCAGAAATTCACATGAACTGTGGAAGCTTTGAGGATGACATGGAAACACAGCTGTATGGATCCTTCTATCCAAAGATCACAAAATAATTCACAAGCATGAATTAATGTAGCCTCACAATGCTCTTATTAGATAAATGTAATATGTAAAATGTAATATGTACTGTAATAACACCCCATTTTACACTGAAGTACAGAAGTGAAGTGATTTTCCCGGTGTCATATAGCATATCCCTGTGTCATATGGTTCTGCTTTGAGCAGGTGATTGGACTAGATGACCTCCTGAGGTCTCTTCCAACCCTAATCTTCTATGATTCTATGAAAAGAATGGGAGACCTGGAATTGGAACCAAGGACTTCTAAATCATAATCCCTTTAGTCTAGCCACCTTGGTGCACTCTCTCATGAGCTTTTTTTATATAACATATACAGGAACAAGGAAAATAAAATAATTTTTCGCTTACCTACAGTGGTAGCACATGAAAAAATGTTGAAAGTGAATAGTTTAAAGCACCAAAAATTTGATTTAAAAAAGAACTATTAATTACTTTAAATCCAGTCCAGTGTTTTGCTTATGCATCTCCAGCCAGGTTCAGGGACATTAGTAAATATTGCTAGTAGCTAGATATTCTCTTTAAAAAAGGAGATAAATAATCTTCAAGTGCAGAAACTGGAGATCAGTTCAATTGTTAAACAATCCAGAACAGCATTCCTTGACTGCAGCAGTATCAGGTCTTCCTCTTCAGCAATTAAAGACAATTCAGAATTATGTTATTTAATTATTTGGAAAGATTATTTGTACTTCCTTTCTCTAATAAAAGAGAAGTATGGGCATATGCTATTATCTAGTCAAATTATGATTTTTTGGGGATCACTTTTGTATTTAACTAGTCAAATTCATTATCCACTTATAAAAATAGAGGTAGCTAGAGCAGGTTTAGGAGTTTTGGGCCAGGAGGGGGATTATCAATCCAAGAGACTCCCCTCCCATCTTGTAAATTAGAGGTTATTTTGTCTTGTCTTGTGCAGTTGTTTAACTTTTTAGCAGAACTGGGAGAAAATTGGTGAATTTTGTATGACAGTCTAATCTACACTGGAAAATTTTACCCGCATGGTTATGTCAGTTAGGAGTGTACAAAAATCATCCCCTAACAAATATAGCAAAAAAGAAAAGGAGGACTTATGGTACCTTTAGAGACTAACAAATTTATTTGAGCATAAGCTTTCGTGAGCTACAGCTTATGCTCAAATAAATTTTAGTCTTAAGGTGCCACAAGTACTCCTTTACTTTTTTGCAAATACAGACTAACACGGCTGCTACTCTGTAACCAATATAGCAATGCTTGCAAATGCCCTAGTGTAGATGCAACTATACTGGCAAAAAAAAAAATCCTTTTTCTGGTATTGCTTAAGTGAGCTGTAGCTCACAAAAGCTTATGCTCAAATAAATGTGTTAGTCTCTAAGGTGCCACAAGTCCTCCTTTTCTGTTTGGGAGGTGGCTTAAACTATATTAGCAAAAGAATTTTTGTTGCTGTTATAAGCTGCGTCCTCAAAGCATGGGTTTCTGGGATAAGGTAGGGATACCTAAGCCATTAGGTAAAACTGATAAACATGTAGCCATTTTGTTGTTTAAACTCTTTTCTCTCTGATTGCTATGTTTCCAATAATAAATAAAGATTTTTTTGTTTTGAAGTAGCTGGTCTGAGTCAAATCATTTACCTCCTAGTCACAGATCCCAAAGGTAGGTTTCTTGCAGGGTCCAAACCCAGTTGGACGGGCTGAGGAGAAACAGTTGGTAAACTGGGGTGCTGCAGCCTGGTGAACTGGTCTAAGAGTGGGTGGTGCTGTGGGAGTTCATTCGGAGACGAGTGGGACTGGAAGGCTGGTCACTTGACAACGTGCTCTCAGGAAAACTGTAATAGAGGTGAAAGGTGCAGCTAATTCTGTAATGGTGACAGACATACACGAAAATATCAGTACATGAGCTCAAAGCAGCAAACCACCCCATCTCTTTTCTCCCTGCTTATAGCAATAAATGACGTTTTCTGGGGACGGACTATAAAATGTAAGAGGATATATAAATTGAATACTCCTCTCCAAGTTGTATATTTTATTATTTTTTTCTATTCTTCCACTTCTTTATCCCTGACTTCTCCACTCATAGATTTTAAGGCCAGAAGGGACCAATGTAATTATCTAGTCTGACCTCCTGCATAACGCAGGGCATAGACCTCCCTTGAATTAATTCCTGTTTGAACTAAAGCATGTCTTTTAGAAAATGTCCAATCTCGATTTAAAAATTTCCTTCTATCTCCAACTCATTCTGTTCATCAGCATTCTTCTATTTTCCCATTTCTCTTTGCTATTAATTTTCTATTCCACCGTTGTCTTTTCCAATTTCTTCCTTTGAAAAACAGCTTCTCTTTTTATTTCAGTCTCTTTCCTGCTCATTTTTTATTTTGTGCTGTACAGCTGATTGTTCTCTTCCAGTTTAAATTGTCCCCCTTCCTCCACTTCTTCTGTTCTCTCTGTCCCTTTGGATTCCTCTTCAGTCCATTCATCTCTCCATAGTCCTTTCCTGTCCATTCCACCCCACCTCTTCCCATCCATTTTTCCTCTCTTGAGGGCAAACCCCCCTTCTTCTACATCCTCTGACATTCCCTCTGATATGGTATCTCCTCTCCTTAATCGTTGCAATTTTATCCTTCTTACAGTGGTATTCAAAATGGGCAGGACTCGGTGCATAATGAAATGATGTGGCCATGCAAATGCCCCCCTAAATTAACTTTTTTGCCAAAAGGAAGCTAATCTACTTTATAATTCCACAGAAATAGCCATTTCCTGCCATCTTTCAAATACTCGGTTTCTCTGCCATTTTGCCTTCTTCTTCTTGCCTTTGTGTTTTTCGGTGTTCTCTCCACAAGGGGAAGCTCAATGAATTTCTTGAACTTCTCTTACAAGGATCAGGAGGCAGCAAGAGAGAGATGTTAGTGGTTCAAGGCTGGACAAGGATGCTTGACTTGTCCCATTAACTCTTCTCAGATGTAGGGAGGTACAAAAAGTGAAAGCAATTACTTAGGTTGTGAAGGGAGGCTTGCGAGAAGAAGAGGAGGCTGCCTTCTAAGCTGACTGAGAGCAGATTTCCACTGGCAGGATTTAGGAGCAAATACGCCATCAGCCTCCTTTTAATCTCCTTTTAAATATGTGCTGTTAGGTGGAACTCAAATCCAGCAGGAGTGGACTCCTTTTCCTGCTAGGCCTAGGAGCTGTGCAAAAGGAAAAGGAGCTGTCATGCAGAGCTCCTTGTGCCAGTGGAAGTAAACACATAGTACTGCACAGCCAAAGAGACCTGAATACTGTGTCCTCCTTTCCCCTAAGAGTGCTTCAGCATCTTATGTTTCTCAGGCTGTTCCCTGTCCACCTAACCAGCCACCGTCCAAAATGGCTCCTCCCTGGGGATTTCCTAACCCTCACAGTAGTTATGTTGCTTTTGGGACAAAGCAAATAACTTGCATTAGTTACATATTTGCACTTAGTGGTGCATTTTTAAAATGATTTCAGTAGTTAGTGGATGATGACAATCAGGTAACTGCTACACAATTCATTGCAACTTAGACACAAATCCATAGTTTAGTTCTAATGTGCTGCTTAGAACCAGGGGCTATTCGGACATTGGTCTAGACTGTCAGTTTTAATTAAGCTTTTTCTCTAATCTGAGAAGACTGTCCATAAATCTAGTTTGTTTTTCACCATCACTTCCCTTTCAGTTTATTCCTTACACAGGCGTCATGGGTTTTCTAAACTCCTTTTAGTGGTTTGTGCAATCGGATTTCAGGAAATTATTTAATGAGGGAGAACAGATGTTCAGTTCCTCTATTTAATAATATTTTTAAGAGGAACCTAGAGTTGATCTTACAAAGTTAGATCCAAATGGTGGGCCTGGATTGTTAGGTCTGTAATCTTTGAAAGAACTTTACAATGTATATGCTATACCTCAGCTTGCATAGCTTGGTGAGCTGTTGTATCTCACTGGATAGTATATGAAGGAGACTCTGGTACCAGCAATCTGTACTCATAAACTTTGAAGTGTATGGGTATCATTAAGCTCACAAACAGGCTACTTTTTCACGCCATAGTGGCATGACCCCCTTACTTATTTATTGGTAATCTTTACTCTGTAATCTGCAGGTAAGACAGTTTCACTGCTAAACATGAGGAAATCCCTCTCCCATCTATCTTTTATCTATACTTAATAGTATATTTTAACAAGGACATTGGTGTTCTTCCTCCCTTGTCCTGCCTGAAATCTGTGTGTGGCGTGACGCTAGATTCAACCAGGCAAGATGCTGTTCCAACAGGATCTCAATATTTCTGCTCACTATGTTTCTATTCCCTGTTACACTGTTGCTTGCTAATTTTCTGGCTCCCTGTGTCTGACATCTATAAACTTACATGACACACAAAACAAGGAAGCTAGACTTTTCCCCTGAACCACCCAGTGGGAGGGAGATGCATCTGGGCAGGCCAAAACCTATCCACTCCCTGAAGATAGAAATGATTCAAAGGAGAATTCTCTTTAATAGTCCAACATACCCCTCAATTAAATAAATAATGCTTGTGAGAAAACAGCTTATTTAAATTTCTTTATAAATTCCCCAGGTATTTTGGGTTGCATAAAGCCTTGGAACTGAATGAAACTTTCCGAGGGCAAAACAAATATTAAACCCTTTGCCTACATGAAGCCCCACTGAGTTCAGCAGGACTCCACACAAGCACAGGGGCTGCTGCACACTGTGACATTTCACTCCATATTCTTTATGAAAATATGTTTATAATATGGATATAATATAACTGATATATACTTTATGCAAGATGGCTCATGTGAGATATCACTGGAAAGGTTATGATTTACTGAATGTGATTATCCAATTTGAATGCCTGTATCATTTCTGTATCTGAAGTTAGGAATATTGACTATGTATCTGTATTTCAAATGTGTTACTTTGGGTGTCAGCCCCAACTAACCCTTCAAGTACAACAATGGAAAAGTCAGCCAGGGCTAATGGCCCATTAGCATAGACAATGGACTGTGAAAAAGCTTAGTCTTCTTGTGGATGCTCCAGACAGCCTGAGAGTAATGGCTGCCACAGCCCTGCAGAGACATGGATCAGAGTCACCTGCTAGTGGACCCACCCCTCAGAATGTCAGTGTTCTCCCACTGCGATACAAAATGTTCCCGCCATACACAAGAGCTATATAAGGCATGGGACTGACATCATCATGGTTCTCCTCTGCCTCCCCACCCAAAGAGACACTGAAAAACACCTGGAAGCAAGAACTGAACTGGGGGAGAAGGGTTGAGCCTAAACTGGAAGGGCATCTAGCTTGTGAGTAACAATACCTGAGGTCTCAAGCTGGAGACCTGTGTAGCTGCCTTTCAAGACTTTCTGCAATCTGCCTGCAACAATATCTAGGGTGAGAAATTAATATTTGTAACCAATTTCTCTAGTGAAACAAGCTTAGTTTGCGTGTTTGGTTTTATTTGCTTAGTAATCTGCTTTGTTCTGTTTGCCATCTCTTTAACCACTCAAAATCCATCTTTTGTAGTTAATAAACTTATTTTTTGTTTATAATCCAGTTTATGCAATTCATAATGTGAGGGGCACGGGAGATAAGAGGCTGTGCATACCTTCCGCCACATTGAGGAAGGAGGTGGATTTCATAATATGCCTTTGGGTTTGCACTGTAAAGGAGGTGGACACCTGAATGCTGGGTCAAGTCCCTTAAGATGAGCCTTCCCAGAACTGTTCTCAGTGTCTGTTTCATTCTGCAGTTGGACATGGCCCTGCCTGTGTGTTTTGCTGGAGGAGGCTTAATAGCCTGGCACAGCAAGACAGGTTAAAAGGGTGCCCAAGATGGCATAACAGGCAGGCTTAGTGGTATCTCAGTACATCAGGTGGCATCTTAAAGGGGGGCAACCCATCACACCCACCACAGTACAGAATCAAGGCCCAGGTCATGACACCCTTATATATTGTTTTAGTTATAAGAACAATGTATCACTGCCTCTTTCTCCTCCTATTTGGTGATGTAAACCCTGCTAATTTCACTGGTCTGAGGCTTCATCCTGCAGGGTGAAGCCTCTGGCAAAACTCCTATTGATTTTGACCTGAAAAACCTTCCCAAAAGATTAACTAAGGGCAAAATGGGTAACATTTGGAAGAGGTCAGTTTTAGGGCCACTTTGTGTTCACTTTTATGTCCATGTACATCTGTTTTCACACATAGCTTCCCCTTTTAGTCCTGGTCGACACAGTTATGTCAACGTAACTTCTCAGTGTCAGTCAGGTGTTTGGAAAAAAAATCATAGCTCTGACAGGCATAGCTATGCCGACAAATCCCCCTCCCCTCATAATCACAGCTGTATCAATGGAAGAGGGCCTCTGTTGACATAACTAACCTTGTTTGGGGAAGTAGTGTTCATACACTCATAGAAAAACTCCTTCTGTTGGTGTAGGTTGCATCTGCACGAGGGGGCTATGGCGGTATAGTCTCCGTAGTGTAGACATAGCCTTAGCATAGTGCCAACTCTTTCTTTTAATGAAAAGTTTTAGTAAGAGCCTTGTTACTTCCTTTTATCTCTTGTAATTTAAACTCTGATGCCATAACTTGTCCAGCTTTGAATATAACTGCTGTTTCTTTCATTTATGTGCACGATTTGCAGGTTAGACCTGTACAAGGAAAGTTTACAATGAGTAAATGTAATAAGACGCCAAATTGGCAAGAATTTTAACCACGTGCCTGTCTTTAAGTATGTTCCAATGAAGGCACTGGAGCTGCTCAAATGCTTAATATTAAGCACATACTTAAGTACCTTGCTGAATTAGGGCCCAGGCCCTGTCAGAAGTACAGAATTGTATATAAAATTATTGTTATTCCTTAAAAGGTTGGCTGCCTTCTCTCTGTCTGTCTGTCTTTCCTTTTGTTAATTTAAGAAATGGGGTCTATAGGCAGATGAATATTTTTCTGATAGTCTTAAGGACACAAAAGTCAGAGAAACCTAATCAATATGCTTGTTTAAAAAAGTTGCCTGAGGGAGAAACCTAGAGGAAAACTATTAAACAAACCTTATTACCTAAAGATTTATGCTTATTCTTCCTCTGGCCTGAGCAATATCAGAGTGAGTGGGATTTTAAACTGACATCAGGGTGCAGTCAACTGGCTTTGCTGAGCAAAAAGGAGCTTAGCAGAATTGAAAGGCATGCCTCACTTTTAGCTGCGGTCTTATTTTTTTTTTCTGTCTCACAAACCTGGGTGCCTGCTTTGCAGACCTTTCTCTTTCATTTAAAATTTGATGTGCAGAACTGGAGAATAAACAGCTGGTCCTGATCAGAGCAGGCCATAGAATCGGCAAACCTACATCAGCAAGGCAAAAGCCTGCACATCAGACAGTCTTGGCTAAAGAAGCATGGCATTTTTGTAAAATTACTAGCAGCTCTATCAAGTTGTTTGTAATTTTTCACCAGGAATGGGATCCAAAAGATATAAAGCTCTTGTACTTTATAATGGAAAAAAACCAACAACCTATTCAACTTCCATTAGCAAGCCAGGGAAAAGAAAATGCACATACATATAGACATACACTCAAACATACACATGCAAAGAGTCCTTCTAAGACTATAATCATCCTCCCTTCTGAAGAACTGATACTGTGAGTCAGAAACCATAAAAAGGTCAGTTCTGGGATCTGAATGGAAAAGGAAATGTTTTTATTCACCCCCAAATGGAAATTTATTGTGTATATTTGGACAGGCAGTTCCCATTTTTAACTGGCCTGGTGAGTAAACATGAGAAATTGATTCCATTCAGTTTTTATTATGCTCCAGTCCTTTGGACAGGGAGCCAAGTCATGGGCTAGGGAAAGTAGTTTAGTGGGCAAAAGGTTAAGGAGAAAATAAAGTTAAGTATCCCCTATATATCTGAGCCAAACCAAAACTTCAGACATATCCAACCAGAAATAACAGATAACTTACAATGTTTATGGAACTTTAGTTCAGGAAGGTGCAGCAATAAATCCTGATGTTACCTTACAGCAAAGCAAGGGACCCCAGTTAAATAAACATAAGTCATAAAGTGAGAGGCTGCCTTCTCATGCCCCATGAATTTATAGGCAATGCTCCTAAACCTGGGCTTGATTTGTGGAGGCTGGGATTCAGACAAAAAGTCCTTGCTAATAGTAACCTGTATCCTTTTGTAATCCAATTGTCTCATCTCTGGATGACAAGATTTCTCATCAGGGCCAGCCTCAGGTTGTGGGATGCTGTCCCAGGTAAGGGTGTGTCTTTGCTGCAGAATTAGCCTGGGCTCTTATTTTGGTTTGTTTTATCCCCCACACACAAATCGTTTACTCATTTTTATATGTGCTTTCAATCCAGACATGTTTACCCAGCTAGGTATATAAGTTAGAGCCTGGGTTTTGGAAAATAAGATATGGAGGAAACTCAGACAGACTTCCATGTGCTGTGCACATCTGGAGGTGGGAGAACTTTGTAGCTGTGTGAGCTATTAGGGGGAATGAGAGAGAGAGAGATTAAGCAACTGTGAAAAAGGTTCAGGATGAGTGTCATTACTGAGTAGGGGCCTGATGGATTTGGATTTAGCAGTCTCAAGACTGTACATTGGGGGCAGGGAGAGGTTTATAAAGAAGTCCCCTTCCTGCCTCCAAAACACATGGCTCTGTGCAGGTGCCTAAATCACATCTTGCATTTGTCTAGGGCTGATCTTACTCTTTTATTTATTTATTTATTTAATTTATTTATTTAAGTTTCAATATGCCTAAATTTGTTTCCTATATGAAAGCTTGGGCTGTTTGTGAATGAAAATCTAGTTGATCACTCTGCACAACAGCTGCCAAGTCACAGGGCTCACCAGTAAATGTCCCAGAGAACTAGTGAAAAAATTTACATCTGTCTGTATCAAAATGTACAACACATGAGATCTTCAGTTCATTTCTAGATATGAGCCAGCTGAGCACTGAAGTAGGTTTCCTTTCAGTGTTACATTATCATCAGCCTTTTCTATTTTTTTCTATTGACATTTGTTGCCTGCATCTCCAGTTTAACATCTTAAGAAAGACAAAACAGCAGTGGGATGAAGTAAGTGTGTGTGTGTGTGTGTGTGTGTGGTGGGAGGGAGGGGGGAAATCCCTAAGAATAATTGGATAGAAGATATATGGTGATCCCTGAAGGGGGAAAAAACACTTCAGTTGTTACTGATTGACACCAGAAACAAACCTTTATTCTGAAAAGGAATCTCTATTGAACCCAGCTGTTTGACAGACATATTCATTTCCTTCTTGGGGGGAAAAATAAATGGATTCCCCAGGAGTTTTATGTGTATCAAACCACTAAGGCAGACAAAACCATTTGTTTTTCCATTTCTGTTTATATGTCATCACAACGTAAAGTTAGAAACACATTTATATAACAAAAGTGTTTGTAACCTTCAGACATTCAAAGCAGAGATCTCTCTCTTGCTCCTTTTTGTAATGCCAAGTGATCTGTAAAACAGATACTAACAAATTGCCTGTGGTTCTATATTTTACTGCAGTTAGAATTCTGCCTTAGAACTTTGTTTGTAGTCCAGAGATTGCCACCTCTTCCCCCGCCCAATGAACAGACAAATGTGAAAATTACTTTTTAAAAATGTGGTACAGATAAAGGAGTTAAAATTCTTCAGAAATCACAACAGTATTCCAGCTATTTTAGCAATTAGATGTTCTTGTAACTTGTTTATGGTTTACATATAAAATGGGGGGTCCTTTGGGGCAAAGGAATTGTGTGAGTGTGGGGGTACCCACCATAAAGATTCACTTATTTGGAAAGAGTATTGTATTTGATTATTTTTTCAGCATGACAGTAAATCTAGCCCAAAGTAGCTCATGTAATGGAGACCACTGCTGCAAACATTATCTCTGCCCCTTGTTTGGAGCATCAGACACTAAAGAATGAGCAAGAGCTTTTTAAATTACCAGGGAAACCTTCTTTAGCAGGAGATTTTCTTCACAGGTTCTTTTGCAAAGAATAATCTACCTGCTTTGTACAAAAGAATACTGCTCTCTAGTGGAATCTGAGGAAAAATTCCATGACCTCACTTCTTACCTTCCTGTGCATTTTTGGCTATTTACAGATGAAAGGCAGCTTAGCTTTGTCCTGCAGTTGACATGTTATGATATATGGCTACCATTATTGTGATATAATACTGTGAAGTGGCTTTGCTCTTGTAATTAAGTTTAAAAAAAACCTTTAAAATTTTTGTTTGTTTGTTTAAAACCTCCTCTGTAAATTGAAACCAGTAGGTTTCTGCAGACCCCCTTTTCTGAATGCTGTTGTCTGTATCAAGGAGAAAGGGCCTGGAACTAATAACTATTTAATTTACACAGGAACTCATAATAATTTAACTTACATAAGGTTAATTTGGGAGTGATTAATAGCAGCGTTTATAGGGCTGGAAATTTTTAATAATACTTCACTCAGGAATTTATGGCACTAATGTTTCATATCTATGCTGTGCTTTCATGTTGCGGTCATCACCTCCTTTGGAGTGGCAAAGGTCCACCACAGCTAAGATGGAGTTGTACAAATTGTTCATTCTCTGGCTCTGTGGGTGGGATGCCATGGAAACACACATGCACACACAAAATGTTTCTTCCCTCCGGGTCTAGTTGTGGATCTGTTGTATGTTTGGCTAGACTTGATGGGATCAGCACTCTTTTGACAGCCTTAATCGCTATCACTACTCACAGTGAGCCTGCAAGCTAGTGAATTGACTCTTTGGCTGTGCTTAAAGTGAGCACATAATACAGGACCATAATGGATGTGGATTGGAATGTGCTGTAAGTGTGAATTCAAAACAGGCATGCACTGCATTGAGGTAATACAGTGTAAACGTAGATCCAGCTGCTCTCTGAAGATTTATTTTCAGTATGGCCTATTTCTTAGGCCATGGAATGTAACTTCACAAAAGAAAGTTCTTCTGCAATAAAGACCAGTTCTTTTGTGCTCAGAGTGTGTCTGGTTCTTGTTTTGTAGGAGGCATGGGTGGTCATACTGGATTAATGTAGAAGCTTTCTGAAATGTAGTTGGTTGAATTTCATGCAGAGAACTTTAATGTTAAACTGTAAGTAGAGCTGTGTGGAAATATTTGTGACTGGTTTAAAAAAAAATAAAGAAAAATGAGCCCATTTTAAGGTAGTAATGGGGAAGTCAAGACAGATGGACACTGGACATTTAAGAATAGATGGATCCCAGGGACTTTCCCCACTCCTCCACTAGAATATCCTAATAATCAATTTGAAATAGCACCAGTTCAAAAATTTTAGGGAAGTACTATTTGCTAATGAATTAAGAACGAACTTTAAGTAAGGAAGATGGGTATAATGATACTTTTCAGTTATAAGCATCTTTTACCCAAGGATCTCAAATTGCCAGTGACCAGGTCTGCATTAGATACATTTTCCTGGGTACAATATATTTATTAAAGTTAGTGATTATTTTTATACATTTCTGTACTGGCAAACCCTTGTAGTGTAGACACAGTTATACTGGCATAAAAGTCCTTTTGTCAGTATAACTTATGTCGCCCAGGGAACTGGTATAAATTATACTGGCAAAACTACTTTTTTGTCCACATAAGCTGGATCTACAGTAGGATGGTTTGCCATACAGTTATACTGGTACAACTGTAGTGGCAAACCTTTTCTAGTGTAGGCCTGGCCATACAAACGTTTATGAATTGATCTTCACAACTCCCCACTGAGGTATGGAAATATTATTGTCCCTTTTTCACAGATGAGGAAACTGAGACACAGATTTAAGTGATTTGTTAAAATGATGCAAGAGATTCATGTCACAGCTGGGAACAAAACCCAGATTTCCTGCCACTGATATCTCTGTATTAACCACAGTATTGGCCTTCTTCCCCTACAATATTTACAGTTAGAGCTGGGTAGGAAAAGGGCTTTCCTTGTAAGAGCATTTTTGAAAGTCTGGACTTTTTTCCCATCCCAATTTGGGACAATGTTGAGCATTTTCACAAACAGTTTGGGTCAACGAAAATGTCTCATTTTGATCATTTTAAATGCTTCAATTTGATTTTGATTTTTTATTTTTAACCTTTCCCTGCAAATCTAATTAGCTTAAATTTCTAAACAAAGTGTTGTTTTGAATAAAAAACTGGAATTTTTAATTTAAAAAATATTAAAACACTTTAACAATTTCAATGTTTTTCCCCCAAAAAACTTCAGTTTGGGAATCTTCAGGTTGGGAGATTCATTGAAACTAACCCTATTTCACCAACAGTTTCAACAAATTAGCATTTTTCAATGGTTTGTAGAAAAATTCCCAAACAGCTTTATTTACAGTCTTTTCTTTCATTTCACCTGGCAATGGAAAGTTTTCCTGGGGCTGGAGATGAAAGGATATGAACAGAGATTAGAAAGAACCTTTCTGCAATAGCAGAAGGCCAGACATCACCTGTGAAAACTGGTAATGTTGAATAAAACATGCAAAGAGCTATGTCAAACGTACAGTAATTTTAATGTATTGACTTTTGAATTTTCTGGTATTGTAAATTTTACATATTCATCTGTATCTGTAAATTGATACAGAGGAGTCCAATCCACTTGAAGACTAAGCATAATAGTTAATACCAGTATAAAGGTTGTTCTCCATAATGAAGAGAATCCATTAATGTTGCACCATCCACACCAACATTCAACTAAGGCTTGGTCTGCACTAAAAAGTTAGGTTGACTCAGCTAAGTCAAGCACACCCTTGAGAGATGTAGTTAAATCAACCTAACCCTCAGTGCAGACAACGCTAGGATGATGGAAGAATTCTTTCATCAATCTATTTACCACCTCTTGGGGTGGTGGATTACCCATGCCAACAGGAAAATCCCTCCCACTGGCATAGATACTGTCTACCCTCAAGTGCTACAGTGGTACAGCTGCAGAACTATAGCTGTGCTGCTGTAGCGTTTCAAGTGTAGACAAACTCTTACGCTGTAAGTGTTTCAATGTACACTGTACACGGATGACTCGGAAGGAACAGCTATTGTTTATTCCTGCACAAGCTACACTGATCAGGTATTGCTATTGGAAATGTTTTCTCTGCTAACCTGA
This sequence comes from Dermochelys coriacea, assembly GCF_009764565.3. Taxonomy (NCBI): domain Eukaryota; kingdom Metazoa; phylum Chordata; order Testudines; family Dermochelyidae; genus Dermochelys; species Dermochelys coriacea. The sequence continues at coordinate 94,698,327 of NC_050072.1, forward strand.
CAGAATTTCAGTTCCCCCGACTTGCATAGAGAATATTGACATTTTCTTATTGGCCTACTAATTATTAATTAATTAGGATTAATGTTTCCAAAGTATATTGAGAATTGAAAACACAATTTAAGTGCTAAGTATTACTTTAATTGATTTACAAAGCACCTTTTGTAAACATCAGTGCTTTGCAGCATAACACTAAAGCAAACTAATAAACAGTTATACAGCATGTGACATTTCTTATTAAAAGGTGGAAGATATGGTTAAATGAAAACAATAACTAGAATGAAAGAAACTTTCAAGTCAGGATTCAAAGGAACCCAGGGAATTAGCTGTTCAGCTCTCATATGAGAGAGAACAATAAAATCAGAACCAGATGGAAAAGCCATGATCCTTTAAACAGCAAATGGCAATGATGGACTAAGATATAAATCAGAAATTTGAGCACAAGTTGAGGATGAGGACATACGCACTTTCCAAAGTCTGCACGTAAACATGAGTTGAGTAATGAAAAACTTTAATCACTTGACTTTTAGTGTACATTCAAAGTCCAGATCATGACTAGGGCTGGCCAGAAAACAAGAATTCCATTTCATGAAAAATTCTGAGGTTTTGGAATTTGTTTTAATTCCACATCAGAATAAAACTGGCACCTTTCAAAAAAATTTATGAAAAAAATGAGAGCAAGCCTGCAGGAAGGCTGCTAGCCCAGTGATTAGAGCAGCCACATAGGATGATCCGATGAAGTGAGCTGTAGCTCACGAAAGCTTATGCTCAAATAAATTTGTTAGTCTCCAAGGTGTCAAAGAGGTGCCACATTCCTTTTCTTTTTGCGAATACAGACTCACACGGCTGCTACTCTGAAACACATAGGATGTGGGAGACTTGGTTCAGGTCCCTGCTCTACCTGATTTGGAGCTGGGATATGAAACTGGCTCTTTCACATCCCAGATGAGTGCCCTGTTGGGTACTCTGGGACGAATCTGTTTACTAGACCTGAGAAATCATCCCAAAATTATTTTTGTCAAAACTATTATGTTTCCATGAAAATTTTCAGTTTCAAAGAATTGGTGTTTTCCAGTGAAAAAACATTTCATCAAAAAATTCCTGACCAGCTATAATTAGGACCCCCAGATCTGCAACTCTGACAGTACCCTGGAATCCTCACACTTCTTTGACCCTGGTGAGTCTGGTTTTAGCCTTGGGTAATGTTATGCCAGTAGGCAATATAAGACTTAACATTGTGAGGTACACAGTATCTGGAAGTAGTGCTGACTCTCATTCCAGGATATATTCAATAAAGCACTTACAACATTGGTGGAACCATATATGCTTCTGTGTGCTCCTTACTTCTGTCTGCTCCACAACAGATAAGATACGTAGAAAGCATTTCTTTCATTGGTTTATAATTTCCTATTGATGGTGAATCAATTATCAAAGCACATTTTATTAACTCTTTCAGCTGCCTATGATATCAATGACCACGAGATATTGCTGACTTGACTGTGATCCCTAGAAGAGATGGACAGAATCATTTATGACTGATTCAATTAATTAGTTGCTCAGGGTATTTAAAGAGTACCTATTTAGTGACTGATCATCTGCCCCAAGAACAATTTTATGTGGGGTGTCATGGAGGCTTTACTCTACCATCCTTGTTCAACAAGTATATGAACCCAGAGGAGAAGATAGTGAGGCTGTAAGTGCTGCAGTTTCTCCATTATGTGCGTGACATCCAGCAACATGTGTCCACTTCATTGAAGTCGGTCAGTACGGATGACCCGTAATGTCTGCTAAGATAGGAACTTGAATAAGAGTGAACTGGTTGAGCCTCATTCTATATAAAACAATGGTCAGTATAGGTGGTTGTGGTAAATAACCAACAGGAGGGGGTTACTGGTGGTGATATCAGCTCACTCGGAGAAGTCTTCCCACTTTCACTTAGGCTCATCTGGTGATCCTCTTGGATCTGCCGTCTCTTCTGGAAGCTCATGTAATTACGGTGGCCAAGAATGCTTTTTATTATTTACACTCTGCCAGAAGATTGCTACCTATTCTGTCAGATGTGGTCCTTGCCATAGTGACCCAGGTGCCTTTGTGAATTCAAGGTAGGGACTGTGGTAACATGCATTACTTAAGGCTACACCTCAGAACCACTTGAAACCTACAGCTGGTGCAGAAGACCATAATCTGTTTTTAAGAAGTGTTTCTTACAGGGAACATATCATATTACACTAGTGCTTAGTGAACTGCACTGGCTTCCAGTTTGTTTCTGGCTGTTGGTTTTACATTGTTTGGGGCCCTGGTTGCCTAAGAGAGATCACATATGGACAGAGTTGATCACAGCAACTGAACTCACCTAAAGCACATAGGCTAATATGGGTCTGGTTTAATTCCAAGGGGCTGGAGGCAGAATTCTTGGCAAGGAGCACCCGATTGTGGAATGTTCTGCAAACTTCTGTTCAATAAGGCCTGAATCTGTTGACCTTCATGTTGCAAGGCCCACATGTTCTCCTAGACACTTTCTGTAGAGCAGACTGGGAAGGTGAGAGAGTTTTGTGAAAGATTCAGTGGGATTTTGGAGAGTCTATATGTCTTTTTGGAGTATGCTAGGTTTCAGAGTAGCAGCCGTGTTAGTCTGTATTTGCAAAAAGAAAAGGAGTACTTGTGGCACCTTAGAGACTAACAAATTTATTAGAGCATAAGCTTTTGTGAGCTACAGCTCACTTCATCGGATGCATTTGGTGGAAAAAACAGAGGGGAGATTTATATACACACACACAGAGAACATGAAACAATGGGTTTATCATACACACTGTAAGGAGAGTGATCACTTAAGATAAGCCATCACCAGCAGCGGGGGGGAGGGGGGGAAGGAGGAAAACCTTTCATGGTGACAAGCAAGGTAGGCTATTTCAAGCAGTTAACAAGAATATCTGAGGAACAGTGGGGGATGGGGTGGGGTGGGGGGAGAAATAACATGGGGAAATAGTTTTACTTTGTGTAATGACTCATCCATTCCCCGTCTCTATTCAAGCCTAAGTTAATTGTATCCAGTTTGCAAATTAATTCCAATTCAGACTCTCGTTGGAGTCTGTTTTTGAAGCTTTTTTGTTGAAGGAGTATGCTAGACATTGTTCTTCTAGTTTTGTATTTCTACCAGTGCCCGGAGTATAACATGGGCACACTTTAAATAATAGAAATAAATATTTTTGTACTCTGAGATAAAATGAAATAACATGCATAATCCAACACATCTGAATAAAGTGGAAGGTGGTCTCAACATGCCCTAATAGTTGTGAGCAGGAGGTTTTTAAAATCTCCAGATTACACAAAAGGAAACAGCAGAGTAAAAGTACTGCTGCTAACTGGTAGGATGCAGATCTGGTCTTGAATATTTAAGCAATAATTGACGCTGCATTCAGAGCAATGAATGTCTCCCATGTTGAGGCCACACATTGCTATGTTTATTTAGAAGCAGGGTTGATGTTAGGCATTATATTACACATGGGAAGGAAATGAAGGAATCTGAGAGTGTTTTCTTCTTAATGGTATTGTCAACACAGAAAGAGAGACTGGTTTTCTGATGTGAACTTTCCAGATCTTAAGATTCTTTTGAGGGGGACATGGGTGGAGATGCAGATCCTGATTAGCTGATTTGCTTGTTACCTTGCAGTTTTTAAGTGAAAAGTAATATTGGGATTGATTAGATTTAAAAAAAAAAAAGAGTGAGGGAGAAGGCTTGATATGTGAGCTACAAACTTGATAAGACACCATTAATGTTCAGTCTTTCCCCACCGTTTCTGTTATTAACTGTCCCCCACCCTTTACTCATTTTGAAATACTGGAGCAGTTTAGGGATAGCCAAGCAGAGGTTTAAACCACTTACAGTGAGGAATGATTTGAGTTGTGGTGCTTTGGACCATCCTTTTCTTAGTGTGCAGTTTCCAGGAATCTCCTGACTAAATAAACTGTCCAGGCCTGACTTTCAGAGGGGCAAAATGGGCCTGATTCACCACTGCATTATTCCAGTTTTATACTGATGTAACTACTGATTGCCGTGGATTTAAACCAGCATAAAATTGGAATCATACACTAGTGGATTTGGCTCAAGACCTTTCAGGTAGTAGTTTGGAACATATCTTTGAGATTCTAAGACTGAAATGTTGAAAGAGAAGAGAGTCCTGGAGCAGTGCCATGATTAGCTTATAAGGACCATTCTCTGTCCACGGAGAGGGCCTAATTCTACCCTCTCTTAAGCTAGTAGAAAACCGATGTAACTCCTTTGAACTCTGTGGAGTTGTACCAATGTAACGGTGCAATTAAGCAAATAGAGTCATATCTGGCCATATCCTGGTTCTATGTCTGCTTTTTACAGCATTTATTTCTAAACCTTCCTTCTTACCAAAATAAGACTAAAAGAAACTGATCTTCTGATGAGACCTATCCCAACTGGATAATTTATACATGAACATTTCAGAGGTTGATCTAGCATCCAGCTTCAGATGTATATTTCAGTCACAGGTGTGATCATCCTACCTACTGGACCTGATTCTCCACTCCAACCAGTGTAAACCTGAAGTAATTCCACTGAAATCAATGGAGTCATGCTGGTATAAACAAAATAAGGCCCATAATTTCTCTTTACATTGGCCTGATAATTTTTCTCCTTTTTCTCTGTTTGGAGCCTTTGTCCACCAGTTAAATATCGAGGCTGTTGAAAGACTTTGCCTATGCCTTGGTGGCTAGTTATAGTAACCTAGTCTTAAATATTAACCTTAATGTCTTTAAATCTGAGGTTTAAGGCCAATTTTCTTCTTGGTCTTCAATGCAGTGCTGGTAAAAGGAAAAGATGTAGCTCCATAGCAGCTCAGATGGAGGGGCTCTGATCATTCTGCCTATGCAGGGCAGACACAGATAGATTGCCTCAGGGTGATCTCTGGGATGGGAAGGGCAAGGGGGAGGAATTCTGCGCTGTAGAACTCTTTAGACTTGCTGCATGCTTCCCCTGTACACTATCCCCAATATGTTCTGCCAGACTCTAGTTTGTGTGTAGGGAAAAGATGGAGGGTCACGGCTGGGAGACTGGTTAACCCCTCTCTATGCAGTAATGCTCAAGCGGGTGTACTACCCAATCCAGTGTTCAGTGTGTTATACCTATCTTGTGAGTGTTTGTGAACTGATGTGGGGGAAAGGAGCAAGAGAGAGGTTCTTTGTGCTCCTTCTCATTTCTGCCCAGTGAACCCTCAAGGAGCAGCCAGAATTTAGTTCATAGTTTGCATGGGTGGATGCCTCGATAGGAATCTTTGCAAAATGGGCCAGATTCCCAGCTGGCATAAAACAGCCTAACATCTCCTGATGTTAATAGAGACATGCTGATTTACTGGGGATCTGGTCCATTTATGGTTTTTATTCTTTTCCTTCTCTGGACAATTTTATATATTTGTTGATCATGATCCATGTCTGTCACACATTCTGAAATGTCACAAATGCAATATTTAAGACAATAAATGAAAGCTAAATAGAAATTTGATTTGATAATTAGATCATTTTCATTATTGGAATAATTAAACAATTTGACATGACAGACTAAATTTTGACTGTTATAAAAGGAAAAGCCTAAGACCAAGAAATTTTAACCACCCAAGAAGTGTAATAATAACCCTGCAATGTACTGCACGGGGTATATTATTGCTAAAGCTGAACTTTGGTCACAGCAGCAGGTGGATCCTGGATTCCAGAGGGAGTCCTGTATAATTTTTGTTATATCCAGTCTTCCTTATATCTGGGAAAACAAGGATCTGTTTCCATTCACTTCCATGTCCACTTCAAGGTCCTGCTCCTTATGAATGAAGACCTGTATAGACTAGTACCTGGTTATCTCCATGATGTGCATTTTCTTTCTTCATGACCCTCTTTCACAGCATCCCAAATCATCACTTGTGATAAATGAGGATGCTTAAGCTGTCTGTCAGCAGAGTGGACTGTGTGGCGATAGAGGGCAAGGCTTTCTCAGTGGAAGACATAAGGCATCCATTATACAGTCACATAAGAGTAACCAAATGCCTTGAATTGTTAAAGAGTTTTATAACCAGTGTTGTGACTTTGGATATGACAGCTGGCAAGGCATGACTGAGGTTATGGAATGAAAGACTACGTGTTGTCGAACATGCTGAAATACATCTGGAACCCCCAGGAGGACCTTCCCAGAGGGGCCAATACAGACTGGTCAGTGTGGCGATGCCTGAACCACCTGCTTACACAAACTGGTAGATCAAACAGGACTGCCCTAATGTCACGAATCCATGCAAGTGTGATGAAGTGCAGACCATGGAATACCACTTCATTTGCCAACTCCTTGGAAAAGCATCCAATCTGTGACAAGGACACAAGAAGAAATTGAAGACGTTCAGATGTGAAATTCCACCTACCCCTGAATCGTCTCATTTTAGGGTACAATTCAAGTCTCCTCTCCTGGGTTTACCCTTCTCCTAAGTGAATGGTGCTCCTGGCATCACCTCCTTGCATCACTTTGGTATGTTGCTTTGTTAAGTAAGCAAACTCTGCCATATAATAGGGAGGAAAATATAATCTAAACCCTATTTTATGGTGAACTGTTATATTTCAAATTACGTAAAGTGTGACTAGAGGCTATGGTGAAAGGCACCTTAAATATATACGCAATCATAATAATTTACAGACATTTAAAGAACCCCGTTTGTTGAAAGCTCTGGAAGAAGCAGTTTGATCCAGCAAAAAGGGCACAGGACCAGTACTAGAAAAGCTGGGTTTTATTCCTGGCTTGCTACTGACCTGCTGTATGACCTAGGGCAAGGCATTTCTCCTCTCAGTGCTCCAATTTCCCATCTGTAAAATGGGGAAAATATTTGCCTTCCTTTGTAAAGTGCTTTGCGATTTATGGTTTAAACGCTCCGCATAGAAGGAAGTATCAGGGGGTAGCCGTGTTAGTCTGTTTCCAGAAAAACAACAAGGAGTCCAGTGGCACCTTAAAGACTAACAGATTTATTTGAGCATAAGCTTTCGTTGGTAAAAAAACACTTCTTCTCCACCGGACTCGTTGTTGCATAGAAGCAAGTTTTTATCATTATTATAAAGCCATTTCAGAATGAATGTTGCATGTGTCAGCAGAGATATTATTTTACAATGGGCTGGGCAGCACATAATATCATTGTAAGCACTTAGTGCTTACCTTTTGTTTTGGAAATTAGTCTTTCTGCCTAAAACCATTATTTCTGTTCTCCTGAAGGCTTTGCTTGTCGCCCAAACATAAATTTAAAAAATGATTTTCTTTACCAAAACTCTGAAACTAATCTTATAGCTAAAATGTTTTCTGTCTAGTGGATTTGCTATGGGAAACTGATATCTTCATTAGCAAAATTAGGTTGCCTTATGGAAGTTGTCTCTCTGGAAAGTGAATTTAGCAACTTGTAACATTAGCTGATTAAAAAAGATCTTAACTGAAAACCATCACCAAATACATCGATCGGTACAATTAGTTAATTACTCGTTCAAAGTCAGTGCTGTTTACTTTGTACCTTGAACACAAGTTGCCATTGAACAGAGGGCCATCCTGTTTTTCCTTTGTCAAGGAACACAATCAGAATGAGTTAAGGAATAAAGATTACCTTTGTTTCAAAAGCATTCTTTCTTATTCCCAGAACACCACTTTGTGAGGCCCAGAGTCAGTCCTTGCCAATAAATGGAGTTAGGTGGAGAGAAAACCAGTGTAAGATTTGAATCAGGCTTATTATCTCATTGTGTCAGGAACCATGGCCTGCAGCTGGGCCTGTCCAGTTGCCAGACAGCCAAAAAGTGCAGCTGGGCCACAGCAGAACTACCTGATGAGCTAAGACAGTCAGATGGCTTGCTCTTAAGCCCTGTGGATTCTCTGTCTTGCATTTGCCTCATTCCAAGCTCACTTGCTGGTCTGTACCTAGCTCTGCTCCAGCCTACACCTAGTCTTTTTTCAGTACTGCCTGAAACCATCTCTACTCCTGCTTTCCTTGACTCCAGGTAATCTGGTTCTGACCCTGGGCTCTGATTCTTGGCTTTCACTCTATCTCTACCCTTGGCTCCTGCATTTGGAGTCCAACTCTGGGCCTGACTCCTGCATTGACCACTGGGCCAGACTGTTTACAGTCTGATCTCCTGACACATTGACTCAAATGAATGGAAGAAAAAACTACACTTAGTTTAAAAACCAAACCAAAACTATCATGACACTGTCAACAACAACAAAAAGGAGTTAGGTGAGAAAATCCTATTGAAAAAAAAATGGATTTGGCTCCCAGCACCCTTCAACTCTTTAAAAGTCCTAGCCTTTTTCTATTTTCTGATGCTAGAATAGTCTTAGTAAGTCCAGAGTCTAAACTTTTAAGTTGGCAATATCTCTTTAACTTTCTATTAACATAGCTTTTGAATGGAATATTACATTACTATAGATATATTTTGACTACAGAGATTGAAAATTGAACCATTTAAATCAGTTGTTAAAAAGTGATTTCATTTAACTATATATTAAAACGTTCTCAACTGTATTTACATGAGAGAACAGCCAGGCCACGTAATAATGTTACTACAACTCTACAAACAGGTTTCCAGAGGTATTCCATTCTATGTGCCTCCTCGTGCCCCTTTATGACTATGTAAAGATATTAGTTGAGCATTAACTTTGTCACCCTTAATCTTAGTCCAGAAATGAATGGGGTGGAGGGGTTCGTAAATTAGTCCTAAAGATCCATTGCTTTATGTTTCTGGTAGAGCTGTGAGTCAAATGCAGAAAGTTACTAGTGCTAGAATTCATTTTCCAATTAGAAGTCCCTTTACTTGGCCAGATATGTGCTTATTGCTAATTTCTCACAGGTGACCTATGATAAGAGGGGGGAATTAAGCTTGTGCCCATTTTTGCTTCTTTACACTGTAGAAAGATCTAGAAGGTTGTGAGTGTTTAGGTTAGATTCATAGATACTAAGGTCAGAAGGGACCATTCTGATCATCTAGTCCGACCTCCTGCACAGCGCAGGCCACAGAATCTCACCCACCCACTCCTACAAAAAACCTCACCTATGTCTGAGCTATTGAAGTCCTTAAATTATGGTTTAAAGACTTCAAGGAACAGAGAATCCTCCCTCAAGTCACCCATGCCCCATGCTACAGAGGAAGGCGAAAAACCTCCCCCTTTCTCTTATTCATTTATTTTAAAAATTAGAAACACAGTTCTGACCACTAGAGAACTAGTAGAAAGGTGACATCACAAGAACCAATAGAGTGAAAATTCAGGGTCAAATTTTGGCTTGGCTGGTGTGACAGGACAGTGTGATCACTCCCTAGTAGCAACTACAAGAGTTGTGGGTAGCAGGGCAGGGAGGAAAGCAGCTCCCATCACCTGACAGTGCAAGTATACAGGAGAAGGAAGTGGGTAGAGCCTTGGCTCTACAGTCCCCAAAGCACCAACTAGCATAGGTATGTCAGAGATAGTATGCAATGCTAGATATAGACCTGGAGACAAGTTGGCAAAACATGACTCTTTTCCAGTTTGCTCCAGTAATGCATTACCTATGCTTGGGGTAAAGTCATGATTAAGCCCTCAGCAAGCAAGCAAGAAAGAACCAAAGCAATTTTTAGTTGGATTGTATGCATCTACTTTTGTTTTAAATTAACATCTACTGTATTTGACTTTAATGACTAATGTACATTGTGGATAGCTTTATTAAAAAGTCAGCAATGGACAGTTAAGGTGTCAGGGTTCACAAAAATATTCCCGAGACTTCCCAGAGATCCTCCAGAAAAAAGGAGGACTAAAGCTGATATTTCTGATAGTTCTAAGGTGGACCTAAGTTAACCCCCTCTCCTCCCACAACCACACCCTTGAAGTCTCCTATAAAAATAATAATAAAGCATAAAAGTTCATGATCCCCTTTTAAAAAAAAAGTCCTTTTAAGAACATCTTTAAGAACATAAGTGAGGTAGAAAGACTGTAACTGATGATGTAACTGGGGGTATGTTCAGGCAGGCAAACCGGTTGATTAAGTATTAGGAGTGAAGTATAAATTTAAATATATGAACATAAAAACCTAGGTAAAAGGGTACTCATGTTGTACTTGGTGAACATTTGCTCATGGTTTTAAACCTGTCATTAGGTGTGGTCCACTTGTTGGCAATCCCATCAAGAATTCAAGGAATGAATGGATATAAAGTCTGGGGGCCCTTCCACTAAAGGCTTGTGGAAGCAAAACAGCTGAGAAGTTGCAACTGGGGGCGTGGGGGAGTAAATCTTGTACAAATGACTTGGCCCTAGTAATCCCTGCTATGAGTCATCCAGTTTCCTAAGCACTGAAGTTCACCATGTAATCTGGAAGATCATATTAAAATAATGCTTGAAACAGCTCTTCAATGGTAGCCTATTGGGATCAGAATTCTATAGCAGCAGGCATGACTATGTTGTAAAGATGCGCATGTTTCCCACAGGTATCTTCCTCAGCAACATTTTTTTTAAGACTTTCAGCTGCAGAAGGCCCTGTCACTTTGGATAATAATTTTCCCAGCTGAAATATGTGGTGGGTTGGGGGGAACCAAATGTCTGTGAGCTCCAAATTTCCACTGACTGTTCTCAAATTAAATACAAATGTGAACAGCAGGAGGTTGACTTTTTTAAACAGACAAGTGTTGCTGCACATTTAAAAGATGGCTCCTCTTCAAATCTCTTTATTGGCTCCCTTTTGCCTTCTGCATCTAATTTAAACTCCTAGCGCCTGATTTGTTGTTGCCCTATGGCCTCTTTGTACTGGTACAGAGGGCCTGCAGACTGAGTGAAGACAGAGTGGGTACATATTGAGGGTGGGCTAAAGAAGGGAGAGAGCAAGAAGTGGTATAGCTGGGTTGATGATTTGGTGACCCTGCAATGGCTAGAGGGGCCATTGAAGTAGGGCTGTAACTTAGGGTTCTGGCTCTTGGAAGCCCCTGAATAAGAGAAACTGCCTCTCCTCTGCTCTTGCAGTCATAACTGTGTCAGCACAGGGATGAATCTGCCCCTCATCCTTGGATTCTAGGCCCTGCACAGATTAGTTTCTGCCTATCTCTTCTTACTTCCTTTTGCTCCCCCTTACTTCCTCTACTTCACCCAAACAGCCTGTCTTACTACTCCCTGTGTGGCCATCATCCACTCTTGCCTCTGCTTTCCATGAGACCTCTTACACATGGAACTCCTTTTCTTGACCCACTCTACCATGTCTCTTTCATTTCTCCCTTCAAATGCCTTCTGCCAAGACACCTATAATTCCTAAATCCTGTTTCCTAAAATATCATCACAAACATGTCCCCATTTTGCACCAGTAAGATAAGTTCTTAACGTCATTCCTTTCTCTCTGCATCTCACCTCCCATCCTCTCTCTATTGGAATTGTGACACTACAGCTGCTACAACAGCACTGCTACAGTGCAGCAGCTTTGCTGCTGTAGCGCCATAATGTACTACATCTACATAAGGGTTGTTTGATTTTTCAGTCAAAGTAGTTAATTCACCTCTGAGAGGTTGTAGCCAGGTTGATGGAAGAATTCTGATGACGTAGATGCATCTAAACTGGGAGTTAAGTTGACCTAACCATGGCACTTAGGATGTGAAATTTTTCCTGGCTCTGAGCAGCATAGTTACGTAGATCTAATTTTTAAGTGTTGACCATGCCTCTATGCTTGCTATTTAGATTATAAACCCTTCATGGAAGGAGCCTTATTTTTCAATTTGTCCACAAAGTGACTCCTATGCTTTAGATTCTGTATAAATAATCCTCAGTGGAGACTTTTATTGCAGTTAAATAAACCCAAATGGATCCTTTTTAACCAGGTCAGAAAAGATGAATTAATTCCTTCATCCTCTCCTATTCGCAGAACTCCCATTCATGTTCTGGTCGCTGTTAGAACCAGAAGTTAACATGCTGATATACAGTGAGAAAAGAAATTGTTCTTACAAGATTTACAGCCTAAGGGGAAGAAGGTGGTGTTCATGGCCAGAGCTGTGCTAGGGAGTATATGTGTGGGTGCAACATCTAATGGCAGTTCCCTGGGGTATTTTGCCTAGAGAGTGCTAAGGCAGAAAGGCCGAGTGGTAACCAAGGAAATGCACTTAGGAGTGGCAACTATTACTGCCCTTTAAGAGGGTGAGGCATGTGCTCCTAAAAAATCTTTTCAAACCCTCTGATTTTTGTCACTTCCTCTGAAGTTTCTTTGCTGGTGTTAATCAATATAACTCGCTTATACGAAACTTTCATGCAAGAAGTGATCAGCTAAGTGCTTGTTCCAGCAAAGACTCAGCTTTTAGCATAGTGTGAACGAAGATACTATTCAGTGCGAGTAAGGACATTAGAATTTGGCCCCAAATAACATTGGAGAAGTGCTAAACATTACAAGGTGGTGGTAAACCTGGCCAGGGCAGGAGTGGGAGTAGTGCTTCTCTTTGTCATAACTTGCATCAGAAATGGTTTGGTTTTGTTTAGGTTTATGGGAGTCGTGAATCTAATCTGTTATGCTATGTTGTCTTGGCATACAGTTATGCCTCCTTATTAGTAGATAGGTACAATAAATCACATATGATGTAATATAAAACATAATTAACCATCTCTATTTGTATTCTGATTAAAATACCCCTACAAATTTGGGAATCTGTGTTTTACAATGTACATCTTATATGACTTGTTCCTGCTTCAATCCTTTCAGTCTTTAGCCATATGGATAAAGCAATCCAAGATCTTTCACCAGGTCAGATGACTGCAATCACTAGCCTGAAGTGGTTCTTAACTTTGAAAGCTTTTTCAAAACTTTCAGATGAAGCACGGGATCACCGTTAGCAGTGAACATGGGTCTGATGAAAGTAAATAATTCTAAGTGGAGGTGAGAGCAGTTTGGTGCTTCAGAGATGTACATCTTACTTGCTTTGTATTTCTGTAGATTTTGGTTCTCTTACTGAAGGGGTTTTTATTAGGATTAAAAACCTCTGGTAACATTCACTTACATGCATGGATTGGCTCTTAAGCAGTATGAAATATGATTAAAAAGAGGTTCTGCTTCAAGAACAGCTCTTGAACTTGGGCCAGTCCACTACTTCTGGCAAATAAGAGTATGATAGGGGATGCACATGCACAATTATGGAAAGATTATGGAAGAACTAGCCGCTCTTGAATTGTTAGTAGCATTGACCAATCTGACAATGTAGCACGTGGTTAAGGAGACCTTCATTTGAGGCACAGTAAGGTGCCATAGAGCCAGTGGCAAAGGTTTATTTGACAGGAAAAAATTGACATAAAGTCATATGGGTATAGCTCAGAAGAAACTGTAAACAAACAAAAAAGTCGGGTATTTGGAACAGGTTGTTTTTACCCTGAAATCTAACCTCTACACTTCAACTCTCTGGATCACTTTCAAAAATGTAAAGGAAATGTAGTAAATTGACCCTCCCTCCAGGAAAACGAAACTAATTGCAATTCCCCCCAAAACTCCATGTGGTGTTAAAGGTCTAGCCATCTTCATTTATAGATCTTCTGACCCTCTGGGCCAGTTTTTTGCTTACTCCACTCCCCCTATCCACACATCTGATGGAGCTCTTCATAATATACTTCCCCTCCTTTCTTGCATGCTTTGATAAGTGCTGAAACAGTTAACATTGTGGATATTTAAAACATCAATTATTGGCACAAGATAGAACCCATTGAAACCAACATGGCAGTTCACATTTCAGAGCTACTATTTCAGATTTTGCAAATTCAAGAAGGTGTCTCTGCACTGGTTATGCTGGTGTCTCTGCACTGGTTATGCTAGTGTCACATTTTGAGGGCTTTCTTTGCAATTGTAACAAATATTTCGTTCATTTAAAAAATGAGAGCTGGGACTCTGGAGAACAATTGAAAAGACTATCCCCTCAGTGACTTTTTCTGTCTTCTGTGGAAAGTGTGACACATGTTTGTAAACACTACCTTACTATGAATAATACTTTTTTGGTAAACTGAAGTCATTTATTTGCAAGTCCTTGAACTCCTCTCTTGATGTCTGTGTTTTGAAATTTTGCTCAGATTCCTACCTCTACTTCAGAAATGAATCTACAGCCTAATCCAAACAAACTTAAAAGGTGGTCTAGACAAATGGTCTTTCATATTGTGCTTTAGAAATGGACAAACCTTAAACAGGTTTGGAGGTCCCTTTGGTTTCAGTGGTGTAGCATCGGGTTTTGTATTTTACACTGGCTTTCAGCTTGGGCTAATCATTGATCTGGAACTTCTTCATATTGGCTCCCATCTCAGGATTGATGACCTATCCATTTTTTGGGATTGCAGAGCATCTGATCTCCCTAAATTAGACACAACCGTGTAAATTATTGAAGTCTAACCTGAGATTTGCTTGCTTTTGTCATAAATTAAGTAGATGTACACTCTGCTCCATTCCCTGTCATAATGTACACTCTGCTCCATTCCCTGTCTCCTATCTTCTGCAAAGGAGATTGAAGATGTGTAGGACCTAGGAGCATTATTCAAATGCTCAGCAGTCTGACTCAGATTGGTCATACTGAAGTGCTGGTACTAGTCAAATCATTGTCCTTAAAGTGGTGCAAAATGCATAGCTGGCACATAGCATTTATACTATTGCTAGCCCATCATGTTGAAATCTCTGGATTTCAGACTGGTCTAATCAGGGCTGTCCAGCAGCTCTGTGATGTTATGACTCATACAGTGCACAAATCTAAGGGAGACATGATTCAATATTCTTTTTGAACAAACTCTGCTGTAGTTCACGTGATAAGGAGACATCAGATAGGTGTATCACATAGACTTTAAGGCCAGAAGGGACCATCATGATCATGATCTAGTCTGACCTCCTGCACATTGCAAGCCCCAGAACCTCACCCACCCACTCCTGTAATGGACCCCCTAACCTCTGGCTGAGTTACTGAAGTCCTCCAATCATGATTTAAAGACTTAAAGTTACACAGAATCCACCATTTACACTACTACAAACCTGCAAGTGACCAGTGCCATAGAAGAAGGTGAACACCTCCTAAAAGAGTCTCTGCCAATCTAACCTGGGGGAAAATTCCTTCCCGATCCCAAATATGGTGATCAGCAGAGCCATAGTTAAGCATTTTAGTGCCTGGGGTCACCAATCGTATTTATATGTCCTAGCGGCAACGTGTAGGAGAGCACACAGGGGTCATATGCCCCCCAAGATTTCTTTAGCACAGAGGTTTACAAACTGTGGGGAATGCCTCCTTAGGGGGATGTGCCCATAGTTTGAAAACCATTGCCTCTGGTCAGGAGTTGGCAGATCGGAAGTTGGTGGGAGCCACCTGACCTGCTCAGGCCCTTGGTTCTCCACATTGTGGGAGCTGGGGTGCTGACTGGCTGCCTGCTTGGCAGCCCTCCCTTCTCTGCTCCCTGAGTCAGGCTGCCTCCACACAGCCGGGTGCTCCCCAAGCAGAGGGGGTGGCACAGCTCCGAGCTGCACCCCGGACACGCTCTTGCCTGTGCCAGCCAGTGACACCCCCTGGAGCCGGCTCTGCCCATGGAGTCTGGTTGCCTTGAGATGCTCCGCGAGGTGCTCCCTGGAGTACTCATTGCCCTTGGGCACCTGCCTCTCAGCAGCTTGGTCACAGCACTCACCTCACAGGGACCTGTCATTGCAGCCGGGTCACTCGCCTCACACTCCTTGCGTGCACTCCCCTTAGCTGCCCTGCGGTGTCACAGCCAAGCTCTGAGCTTGGCCAATTGAGCCTGTTGCCCAGCCCAGGCACTGGGAGTAGGTGGCTGCTGGCAGGGTGGACTCACTCCTGCCAGCTCAGGAAATCACAGTCATGAGAACAGAGAGACCCCAGGGTTACCATATTTCAAGTTCCCAAACACAGGACACTACCGGGGGGAAAAGGAGCTGGAGGGAGTATTTGGGGGTTGTTGGAGGGGTGTCTGTTACTGGGAGGGATATTTGGGGAATACTGGAGGGGGTATCTGTGGCAGGGGTACACACTGGAAATGGGCTGCCAGTGCTGGGGGTGGGGGATGGGTCAGCTTAATGGGGAAGCCCCAGCTGTTGCTGAGGGGACACTGCATATAGGGATCCTGCTTCTCCCCCCACCCCATTTCCCTATCCCCTCCTTTTCCCCATCCCATCCCCTGCCCTCCCTCTCCCACCCCTGCGTGCTATGGGGCCTATGTGTAGAGGAAGATACTATTCAATGTGAGTAAAGGCACCAGAATTTGGCTCCAAATAATATTTCTGAAGTGCTAAACAATGGACGGTGGTGTTAAAGCCAGCCAGTGTGGGGGTGGGACTCTAGAGCTCAAGAGACCTTCTCTTTCTTGTAACTTTCATTAAAAGTGGTTTTGTTTTTTAAGTAAGTGTTTTAATTTAGCATATGGCTCAATGGGGGAAAAATCCCTCTTGCTATGTCACAAAAGCAAAATATGTAGAGGAAGGGGGTTAAATCCTCTAAACAAATAGCAATGGGTGGGGGAAATTGCACATGAACTCTCAGAACACCTGTTTAATCCCCGCCCCCATCTAGTAATTCGCATATAGAATGGACTACCCAAAGCCCTGATCCTAAACCCCACACCATGCAGACAAACCTCTGAACCTGCGTAGAGCTCCTTTGGCTACGGTGCGGCACCTGAATGTGCAGGAATCTGCCTGTGTCCATGATCTCTCAGGTTTGGCATCCAAGGTGGCAGTGGAAGGTGTAACTGAGAGTATACCTTTATCACTTTGGATACCTCCCAGCACTATTAATCAGTTCAACAGGAACTCAGCCAGTCATCACAAAAACCTACAGGAAGCATACCTGTTTTATAAAAGTATTAGACAAGTACAGGGAAGAAAATATATTATTGGGTGCAAATGACCAGGGGATTGACAGGTGTATTATGCAGTAGCTGGGTTGCATGGATCCTCCCATCCCAGAACATTGTCATGCTCTCATAACCCCCAATCATAGAACTAAAAGCAATTCTCTAAACACATTTAACCAATAGTGTAGCCTTCTGGTTTCATTCCTAATGCAGATGTCATTTATCACCAGGAATATTGCTTTTGGGAGATTATGAATGAATGAAAATGCCAGCACAAATTCAATCAGGGCTTTTCTTGAACCTATCTCTTCTGAATCATATTTCTTGATGAATCTTTCAATCAATTAGCTGGCAGTTTATTTTGTCCACATTTTTCACAGACTGTACTGAGTTTATAGCTCATTGCCAAGATGAAACACATTTGTCAGCAAAGCCTAACCAAATCACCCTAATTCAAAGCTATTGTGGGTCTCTGGTATTCAGTAACTATTTAATTTCAGTTCTCCACCTTTGCTGGGAGGTGAAAGGGAGGAGAGCAGAGCATCAGGAACTGTCCATGGATGCCTTGGGCATGCACTGGACATGAGGCTGGTTAGATGCTTTTACTGACACAGATCCTGTCCTTGATTGCCTGTTTTTTATCCTCCCTTTAACTCCTCTGCCCTGAGTCGGTGCATGGTGCCAACAAGATGGAAGAAAAGCCCCTTGGGTTTGGACAAAGGTTTGAGAGGGACTGGAGGAGGAAATAAAAGTAGCAAGACTTTGAGAGATTCTGGTGAGCCTTAGTCTTGCACCTTATAGTGTTTACACTTTTACAAAGTGGGTGCAAAACATTGCTAAATCAGGAGAGGAGTGTTTTACATTAACTTTGCATGATGATTAGACAGGTGAGCACCTTGATCACTTACAAACTTTCTGTGGAATGTTTGTCATTTGGTTTCTAATAAGACATCAGGTTTCATTTTTTCCACCAGGAGCTTGGGAGGGAAAGAGAGCGCCGTGGGGGAGGAGGGAGGCTGCAGCTCCCTGTTCCTGAGCCACCGGGTCCCAGTACAAGTAACAGATGCACAGGAGCAGCTCTAATTTATGGGTCTTGGAGACCTTACATCAGCAGAGGATCAGATGTAGTGAAGCTTTGCCCTGCCATGTCCCGTATGGTCTCTGCCCCACACTGGGAATACCCCAACAGGCTTGATAACTTAAGGTTATCAGGATTCCAGCCTGTTTTAGTTTACAGTCTCCAGAAGTATGCTGGCAATGATGACTTAAGTATTGTAGACTGTTAACTGCTGAGTAGTGGTTATGACTGCAATTCAGCAAAGTGACATTCTGACCTTTTGCTCAGGCTATGTCTTAACTCAGGTTAATTCTGCAATGATCTAGACTGACTTCCTTCTCCTGAGGCAGACTAACTTTCAGTAAGAGCTGTGTCTATATTACAGCCTATGGGGGCATAATTTATGTCACTCAGGGGTGTGAATAAACCATCCCCAGAGCAACATAAGCTACATTGACATAGGCGCCGAGGTGGGCAGCGATACGTTGGCGGGAAAGCTTCTCCCTCCAACACAACTACTGCTGCTCACGGAGGTGGTTTTATTATGCCAACAGGAGGTCTCTTCTCCCGACATGCTGCAGCGCTGTATGTGTAGACATGCCCTGAGAAATAATGCTCAAGTTGCTGGGTCCATGCTGATGTGTCACTCACTCGTATGTGGCACTCAGACTTCTTGCATATCCCATAGTTTGTTGTACTTCAGTTAGAGGAGCCACTCTATGACTTCTTTCCCAGTGAACTCTGTGAGAGCTTGTCTCTTCTTATAGGGTACGTGGATGGGGGAACTGTGGGAAGGCATTAGGGGACAACCGGTACTTGAATGGCGCAAGCCTGCATCCACGCTATGGAGTTGTTGCAGAAGCAGCCCATGAGTTGTGATGATTCTTTCTTTATCCTACACCCTCTCTTGGCCCAACGAGCTTAAGTTAGAAGCACCATCACACTCCAAGGGTTTTTGTGTGTGGATGGGACTCAAATTAGGGACAGCATCCAATTTATAACTCAAATTAGCTTTGCCGTGAAGATAAGCCCTCAAGGTGTATTATTGTTATACAGTCTATTTTGCTGTCATTTCTATGTCTAGTGGCTGGTAATTAGTTGCAGTCTGGTTAACTTTGTGAGCAATACATGCAGCATGTATGTATTCTAATAAGCCTGGCTTCCTTTTTTCTCCTTGTAGCTTGTACTGCTACTTCTTTCTCATTGTAGCATTTCTAAAGATGGTCTGTAAAGCAGTTCAAGTAGACATAGGTGGAAGGAGCAATTAATTAGTTTCAAAATCTTTAGACAGTTGGGGAATTGAATTTCAATTAAGGACGGGTGCTTGTTAAAATACAGTATCTGACACAGCCAAGTATATGAATGTTCCCATGTAATTCACGTCTATTTGCAGTTGCATCATCCCAAAGTACTACTTCAAAAGGTAGCACTTCGAGTAGCAACAACATGAAAATATCAGCCAAGATGCCTCAGTGCTCTGGAACTTTCGTTTTCACAATGGTTTTTGCAAGAAAATTTTCATTCAAAATGCTGGCAATCATCACTTTAAAGAGAGGTCAGAGAACAATTCTCAAAGTACTGATGTACCTGCTTGGGGTGCAGAAACAGGCCATCCACAACAATAGATTTTCTCTTACGGTGAGCTAAATTTATAAAGAGATTTGAAAAATTTGTACCATATATGTAATCTGTAAAACAAAAGCTCCATAAGAGTGCAGAATCTGTTCTTGTTTAGAAAGGCACTTGGAGTCCTGGAACTTGATCTAAATGCAGAATATCTTTTTTGAGTGCATGTGGTGCTACAAATGAAAGCTGACTGTGTACATTTGTGCAGTAAACATTACTCTTTTTTTTTAATTTCAAGATTAAGAACCATGGCAAATTTCTGCACATAAATTTCAATGCAGCAAAGTACCATGTGTGAGGTTTGCATGTGCTAATGTGCTTTACTTAACAGGGATAGACTTAAGTACATGCTTTGTGCTGTCCTGAACTAGGGTCTAAGAGCCTGACCTACATCCCAGTGAAGTCAGTGGAATGACTCTCAGCTCTTTGAGTAGGGTCCCTGTGGGTGTTCACTTTAAGATATGTGTGCACTTGTGCACTCTTAATTGGAGATTTTCGTCAGAGGCCTTTTCAGGTCTGTGACAGCACCCTAGGTATCTTTGTGCTCTAAGATGAGGGTATAAAAGTGGGGGACCTGCTGGCACTTCAGTTCCTTCTCCTACCCTAACCTCTCAGCACTTCACTTCAAGACCTGCCTACTACTATATGACTCTCTGGTATAGAACAAGATTTGCTTCTCTCCCCCCTCACCTCCAGGGTACAAGGGTACACCTCCAGGGTACAGGATAGCTTAATAGTAGAAAACCTACTGCAAGGAAAACTTACTTGCATAACTAGAAACATTTCCAGGCTCAGTGCAGCTACTGATCTATATCTCCTCTTGAGTTCTGTCTGGCACGCATTCCCAATTACCCGTTAAATTTAAAAACCACAAGATTATCACAGAGATCAATCAAGGTTCACTTGGCTACCATCACAGCTTTTCAAAACCGCCTTATCCAATTGAAGGCTTCAGTCTTTGCTCACCCAACCATTGAGGCTTATTAAAGCATGTTCAAACATCTTTTCTTTCTGTCAAGGAACTTACTCTACCATGGGACTTCAACTATCATCCTTAATGGGCTGTGGAAACCCCCATTTGAACCCCTGGGGTATTGTTCCCTCTTTTATTTGTTCCCCAAGACATCATTCCTCATACCATCATCTCAGCCAGGAAGGTCAGGGAGTGAAAAGCCCTAATGGTTCATCTATTGTCCACAGTCTTCTATCATGACAAAGTAATACTATGTTCACACCCTTGCTTCCTACCTAAATTTTTTTTCAGAGTTCCATATTAATCAGGACATTCACCTACCTGTGTGTGTGTGTGTGTGTGTGTGTGTGTGTGTGTGTGTGTGTGTGTGAATCTCAAGCCTCATTCTCTGAGAGAAGTGAGCCTCCATAAAATGGATGCAAGAAGGTCTCTACATTTTACCTAAATGTATGTAATTTCAGGACTTCCATTAGGTATTTCATCTTGATCACAGACCAAATGAACAATCATTCAATTTCTTCCCAGCTGAGTTTCAGGATGCATTTTAACCTGCTATGAAGCTTTAGGGCCTCTTCCACCACTAAGGCCAATTGCCCCTTCCACCAGGGCTCAATCTACCTATGTGGCCTTACTACAAAACATATCTGTCTCAGACATCTGCAGACCTGTCACCTGTCTAATTAGTCTACACATTTTCTCTGCACTATATTATTGTGCCTGCTTTTGGTGACACTGTTCTGTGGTCCATACTGAATCTGCCTGCTTGGCACCCTCCTCTGTAATTGGGGTATTGCTCAGAAATCTCCTGAAATGAGCACCCATAGGGACACTACTCAATGAAGGAGAGGTTACTTTCCTTGTACAGTAACTGGAGTTCTTTGAGATGTATGTCCCAATGGGTGATCCACTACAAGCCCTCCTTCACCTCTGCCTTAGAATCGTCTTGCTAGACTTTCATGGTTGAGAAGGACCTAGAGTGGCATCAGATCTGCCCCTCTCATATATGTACATACTGGAGCATGAGGATATCTAGGTACGGGCTTGGACCCATGGACACTGCTGATGAAATTCTCTGATCAAGTGTGCATGGGTGTACGCTCATGCCTGTCAAGGTTGTCATCCTGAAGTAGAACAACGACAGGGGGAGACACCTCATACAGCAACTGGAATTCTTTGAGATAAGTAATCTCTCCTTACTTTGGCTGGGGTTGGATCAGCCCAACTTTCTTCTTTACAATCTTCTGAGGAAGAGAACCGTGAACAACTAAATGTAGATTCAGTGAACTGTAGTGTACATTCCTTGAAAGCAATGATGCCTTGTAAGTTATCTAATTCCTTTTTTCAGTTTAAAACTTTGTTTCTTTTCAAACACCTGAACAATGTGCCAACTAAATAGGGATTTGGCATGCTCCAACACACAAAATAAATATACTCATTACAATGCTTAATAAAAAATAGTAACAATGAAGAAGAGGTAGTTCAAGCTGCCTCGTGCCAGGTCCCTCATGTGCTTTAGCAGCTCATAAGAGTTTTAGTTAACCTTTTGTAATCCATTGGACCTACTTTGCAATTCAATGAAAAATAAGTATACGCTGTAGTATCCACATTAACATTTATCACAATGCTGATTCTCCATGCTCTGTACTCAACCCTAAAGTACTGATTGGAAAAAGCATGCTTTTCAAAAATTACATCCAGCTTCTAAAACTCTTTGAACCATCTGCTGGTAGGTGAAAGATGTTCTCTGGGTAGCAGGAGTGAATTGTCAAAGAAGTATGGGCATCATTCGCATTGTTAAAAGTTAAAGTTGTGTGACTTGGATATCAATTCTTGAGACAGGCAAACAAGCTGTAATCAAGAAAGATTCTAATGAGCTTTCACTGAGTGACTTTAAAATGCTGTCAGTGTCCTCTATTTTATCTATATATGTATCAAGAGGTCTTTTCTGAATGGAATATGAGTGTCCTTCAATAAAATGGAAACAGAAGTATGGTAGTTTATGCATTTAAAACATTGAAGACTGTTATAATTGTGTTTCTTATTGGTGGAGAATGTGTTATGGGCACAATAAATGAAAGTTCAGAGGAAAATAGATACGCACAATGTATGATGAATCTGTGTGTAGATTAGATGGGAAGGATGTACAGTAGTAATGTGGCTGCAATTGTATTAGAACTACAATTGGATTTTTGTTTCTTTCCCTAAATCAACATTCAAAAAACTAGGGTCACACTATAATTCATAAGCATTCATGCTCCACTAGGAGACTGATTAGATTCTTTTTCTTATAAATTCTCCTAAATTTTAAACTTTGTGACTTTACCTTCCCTCTATACCTACCTCTTACAGGTTACTTAAGTCGCCCTCATCAGCACAAATGCAACATCTTACGGAGTTTGGCAAATAGTGGAGTCAGTGATCAAACCAGAACCCCTTAAAATCTTGCGTGTTCAGTTAAAATGGGACCTGATTCCAAACCATTTACAATACCAAAGCCCCAACCAATGAAGTTTTTCAAAACACAAAACCCACACACATTCTTGTTCATTTGTATTTCCCGGGCTCTCTTTTATAAATGATGACACAAAGCTGTAGAACAATATGGCACTTAGCCCCTTACTAGCACATGTGATCTCTAGAGATTTCAAGCTATTCATGGTTTCCGCTGTGTAAGATACCATGAGAAGGAACTTCTTGCTCTATTTTAGCACTTTCCTTGGAAAGAATCTGGCAGAGCAGTGAGATGATAATGTCACAAGAAGAATAATACCACAAAAAAGTTACCTAAACTTTTTCAGACCTGCCAAAGTGTTTGTTTTGAGTTTTTTATTTTGTCAAAATTCAATTACTCATCTCTAGTAAAGATGTCATTTATAACACACCATAGTTTCAGAATATCACAACTCATTTGTTGCCAACCTCAGCAGTTGTTTTGATAATTTTCTCTCTGTTATTTACACAGAGGCATGAAGGTCTCTTCTAACCTAAAAAGGCAGGGAATCAACCATGTTTGGATGATGCCATCATAGTAGAAGTTTCTGATTTGGCACCTATATGCCTTTTGTGTTCTATTTTACACGAAGTTTCAGTGACTATGTTGCTCGGATTTTTTGAAGTGGCACAAAATGGCTTCTTGAGGTGATTTGATTTGAGTTGTGTGGTGTTTTTGTCTGGCAGGTTTATATTTCCCTTCCCGCCTCCTTGCATTTCTGTCCCCTGTAGCAGTATGTTTTTTGTTTTGTCTGCTGTGTCCCTGAGGATCTATTCTAGCTGGGAACCAAAACATTTTCCTTCTTGAAATGGGACATCATTTAACTAATCCTTTGATGCTGTGTCTGCTTCTGATTGTGTCAGCCACATACTATGCCATCTAGCCAAGCATATTAGTCAAGGTTGTTCTTGCTGTTATTTTTAGAGACTTTAAGTCTGCATCAAAGTAGTAGTTCATGGATATTAATGAAAAACTTGGGCAAACACAGGACCTTTTTAAATGTTCCAAGATCTTTTTTGTAAAGATTTTGCTACAGAAAGGAAGAAATGAGGAAGGGAAGAAAGATTCCAAGATTTTTACTTTGTGACCTTTTTATTTTTTTTATCAGTATAGATTACGCCTCAAAATATAACTTCCTGTAGAGACTACACATGGTGGGTTTTGGAGATAGATAAAGTGATTCAGCAGTAACCTTATAAGAACTTACACTATGTGAGAACTTTGTGCAACAAAGGATTCTCCTTTCCCATTTTAGCCACTCATGTTTTGGGGCACTTAGTTATTTAAGGACAGGTTGTGTTGTATTATGATTTTTTTCCATTTCCAAATAAGGAGTGTGGCTTCCTGGCCTGATTTTCAGCTGCATTTTTGATGAATAGCCACAAGAAATCTAGCAATCATTCTTATCTTAAATATCTCTTTCCCTTTTCTTCCTCAGATATTATGGTTCTTATGGTGAAGACAAATGGAGAATGAAAGACTGCTAAATTTCAAACTCATTCCAAAGACTGTGGCTTTGCAGTTTTGTCAATGCACTGAAAACTCTGGAATATTGATGTTGTCTTGTGAGATATATACCAGCTCTCCTCTGCTTTACCCATCACACCATTCTGTCCTGACTTTTGACCTGCACAATCCGTTTCCTGAATGCTTACTTGTCTTCAGCCAACCTGGATCTCCTGCATCTGTTTTCAGCTGCTTTTAAACCCCAGAATGTATTGCTTTTGTCAATAATAGCAGGACTAATGTTGACTCAAAGGGACACATTCATTACTGGCATAATTCCACTAACTCAGAGCAGAGAATTTGAACCAAAGTTTAAAGGAAACTTACTGAGGCCAGCAGGGCTGGTAGCTTTTGGCAGAAGTAGTCCTGCATGTCCTGAGCATGTTAGCAGTCAGAGGATGATGCAGAATATACTGCTAGATAACCCAGACTTCATTTTCTTTTAATCTGCCTTGACAAGGCCTTCTGTACGGTATAAATCCTAAGGCTTGTATGACATCAGCTTTTTAAAGCATTGAGAGTTTGTATTAGCAACTAAATTTATTTTTATTACCTAAAAACACAAAACCCAGCAGCAAACAGATTCTCTTATTGGATGCAGTCCCAATTTCTGCTTTTAAAGATGGAGGATGACCTTTGATCTCTGCAGCCTCAGCCACATTCTTTCCTAACAGCAGCAGCTGTTCCACACATTGTATAATATTTATGTTAGAGAGGAAGAATGTGGAGGTCACTCATGGGTGTTTTTTTTCTCCATGAAAACTGCTTTTCTTTTTCCTCCCTTGCGCAGGAAAATACCACCCAATATTTTACCTTTCTTGAATCCACTGAAAACTGAATCTTCACCAGTTGTTTGACTCTATTTTCCAAGCTCTTTTTTGTGATAGTCACTCTTAGATGATGTGACTGTCAGTACAAAAATTACAGATTACCAACTTTTGTGACCTGGAGGTTTAAAAGCAGCAGGAGCAAAAGGAACATAATTAAAGGACCCCTACAGCATCAGTCCTACCAGGTAAGAGAAAAGTGAAACTTGCCAAATGTGTTAGTGTTTAACAAGCTCTACAAACATTTTGTTTCTGCTTCAGTATTTTCTTTTCTTTTTTATAAGAAGAAAAACTTGTCGCAGCTGTCCGTATGATGAGTGTTTCTAGGAGGTGTATATACCCTTTTCTTTCCGGGGGGGCGGGCTTATCAGCACTGGCTACAGAAACTTTTAAATAAGCAACCAAGCAGGCCCATCAGGGAATTAAGGTACTGTATTGGTTTCCGTAAAGTACAAAGAATAACAAGTCTTTCAAAAAGGAAGTTTAGGTTAAGATTTGGAAATGATAAAGTGAAGCAACTTGGTGAATTAATTTACCTAGTTCAGCGACCCATGCATAAGTGTTCCCTTTAGGGAAGCTAAAGAGACTTGGAGAGCTTAGTAATGAGGAGGGGCAAAAAGGCCTGGGTAGTGCTTAGCTGGCCAAATGATGCCTGTTTCCCTCTGGGAATTTAAAGCCCTATCCACTGTCCAATGAAATCAATGGAGGACTTTCAGTTGTCTTTAATAGGGTCATTAGTAAAGTGGTCATTGTAGAAGTGAAGAGAAACTATATTGAAAACCACCTCTTCCAAAGCAATCTTAAGCACTCAGAAAGACAGAAAAAAGAGCAGAGCTTAAACCCCAAAGGAGCTCTTAGCTGGGGATCTTTTCTTTAGAAAATGTTAGAGAGAAGGATGCCTATCACATCTGTATTTTTAAATTAAATATAAACGTTTTCCTGTTTTCATATCTTGTCAACTTGATGGGAAGACCTAGACCACAATACATTACCTATCAATTAATAATCTCATTCATTCATGCAATATTGGAAGCAAATTATTGTATGAATTATTATTTCCAAGAAAATAACTACAGCAATAATTCAGAAATCCCCTATTATTCTCAAAGGTGCCCTTACACCACAGTTTCTTAGCAAAGGTGATTTCATGTTCCTGTTCACGCTTCAGCTCAGGGTTTCAAGTTCCTATTTGATAAACAAAACAGTATGATTTGAATATTTTCTTTTTTTTTTCCAAAGTGACACTGATAACCATTCATACAAATAAACTAGAAGAATGTAGGATGCCTCAGTGCCATTTGAACAAGGTTACCTTTCAGAGCACGCTAGCGTCTAATTTTAAAAGTATTCACTATGACATGCAAAGCAATGAAAAGAGATGAAGATTTGAGAATTTAACACACTTATTCAAAGTACAGTATAAATGAATGATGGGATCTCGATCTCAGTTGAGGCTACCAAGTCCCACCATATTATAAATAATATATATAAGTAATAAGTCCAAACACTATTATACTTACAAATTATGGCTTCTTCAAATTTTCAGAGGTATTAAATCATATTTTAAAATGTTTTTTAGCTCTATGGGATGATTGTGAATTTTAAGTACTAGATATCTGCTATGCAAGCTCTGATGATCATTTGTGATTGGATAGTAAGCAATGGGGTATTGAATATTTGTGCCAGAAGTGTTTCATGGATGTGAATTGAAAATTTCTGCAAATACATGAGTCACTTTGAAATTCACTTTTCATGAATGTTCATATTCATAAAACTTGATAGGATTAATGTTCACAGAAACTAAACCTAGATAGATTAAAGGGAACATATTTATTTTTAGACTGCCCTTATGTGTGTTTTTGAATGTATTGCTAAGCAGAATGGGGTTCTAATCTCTGATGAGATTGTTCTTTGCCTCAGCAGTAATAATAGTTGGAGTAAATATTTATGGACATTTTAAAGAAGTATTTACCCATCTCTAATTATACTTAATACATTATTTATTTGTTTCCAACACAACTTCTTTGGGACTATAGTGATTGTCAAGATTTAGTTATACATTTGCTTTCTGTGAATTAAAACACCATGAAGCATGAGTTAAAGCCTATATTTAAGCTTTGATTGTGCAATGTATTTGGTGCTTTTAATAAATAAGATGTTACTAAACCAATCAATGAAACAGGACTTGCAAAGATCTTTACTCTGATTGCCACTGTTGTTGTTCTTGGCAGTAGGATTTTTAGGCCAAAAGCTCTGTAACTAAAGTGATTCTTTGATTCTGCAGATCCTGGTGCTCGCTGTTTGATAAACACCAATTTTTCACTAATAAATAAACAAACAATTCCAGGCACCTCAGTGGATGATGTGACATTCTCAGTTGTGTATTAAATTTGTACTCAGTGATCCAACATTTTGATTTTATATCCAAAGTATAGTGATTTGACTGTTTATATATTGGATAAGTGGATAGCGTCACTTTAGGGATGTGGATTCAATCTAACATAGGAAGTGCTGAAGTAACACTAAAATAGTCTTAGCAAGAAGTTGGTGTGTCATTAATTGTTGCTCCAGTTAGCTGCCCAGTGCAAAACTGATTTTCAAGAATTCAATATGTATTACAAATCTTGTAGCTGGAGGCTAGGTTGGGAAAAAGGAAGGTGAATAGTAACATAGGTAGTTGCATTGTTTAAAGTTAAAATCTAAACTGTGCTTTGTTCTGACATATGTACAAAAGTTGGTGACTGCTTTTTGACAAAAGTTGGCTGCTCTTTATGTTGCAAAGCATATGCTATCTTTTCTTGCTGAAGCAATGCTATGAGTTGATGCCTCTTCAATAGCATGATAAGG